>NW_025336480.1:5868202-5911062 GCF_004798865.1 Varanus komodoensis
GAAAGCAGACAAACTAGACAAACTTCCTTATCTATATGAATTCTCCTTCCATTTGTTTTTCAGTCAGAGCTCCAAACCCTGGGATGCTCTCTGCTGTACCCCAAAGGGGAGGATCCCCCTGCTCACTATTATTAGTCTTCCTTCTCTGTTTTATTCTCACAACAACAAACCTGTGAGGTAGGTCAGGAAGAGTCAGTGAGTCCCCTGAAGTAACCTAGAGTGTTTCATGGTTGAGTGTGGAATGGAAACTGAATCTCACAGGTCCCAGGTCTGCTCTAAGCATCATGCCACACTGGCTTTCTTTCTCCTAGGCTTTGAATCTGAATCTAGTTTTCCTCAAGTATAAAATATCTTGTCTTCCACTGGGTAGAGAGTATCTCAGCATCAGGAGTACTAAACAGTTCCACAATAAAGCTAACCACTGTGGCTCTTCATTGGAAAGAAGGCATCTACTATTCCTTGTGCCATCAAAATAATTTTGAAATAAATATTGCTTAGAGTTCATCCCACTCTTTGTGTTATCG
Source organism: Varanus komodoensis (assembly GCF_004798865.1). Taxonomy (NCBI): domain Eukaryota; kingdom Metazoa; phylum Chordata; class Lepidosauria; order Squamata; family Varanidae; genus Varanus; species Varanus komodoensis. The sequence continues at coordinate 5,868,727 of NW_025336480.1, forward strand.
AGATGGCTGCCCTGAACTGCTCCACACAAAGATAACCCTTGTTTACTTCATACTGCCTAAAACGTGTGCCAATAAAGTCCAATGGGATCTACCTCCAGGAAATAAGGAATAAGCAAGGTCTTCAAATGTGAAGACACAGCAGGAATTAAAAGGCTTGGATCTGAGGGTTAAAACTCAAGACTGTGGGCTGTTGAGACTAGGCTACAACTGCGCTCACCATCCCTGGTCATGCAGAACACTGCATTTCTCTACTTCTATGGTTGTGCATAGTGATCACATAATGCCTTCATTTACATGCAATGGCAGCAAAAGTAGAATAATGAATTAATCCCTTATTTGTTATGGTGAATGCCACCTTTAATTTTGAATAACTGCATCTGGCTGCAGTTACTGAAGGCTGTTCCATAAAATGAGAACTCAAACACTATGAGTTAAACTGCCCATAACTGCAGTTTTTTTAGCTCACAATTAACCTACAGTATCCAAGTTCATTTAATGGAGTAACCTCCAATCAGGCTAATCGGAAATAAAATATCTTTACCCCATGGTTGCGCTCAATGATCATACAATGGCCTCATCTGTCCACTGATGGCAAATCATGGAATAATTAATTAGCCCATGACTTCCCATTGTGCGAACTGGGTCAGTGTGAAACTTCAGCAGATGAGCAAGAGAATATTTCCAGGTATTAAGTGTATATTTATGTGTGTGGAGTTATTCTGCACATCTACCAAATAATAACAATGTTATCAGAGCCTGGAAATTCTTTGTTATGTTATATATTATATTGTTTTGGAATATTCTACTAGTATACAGATAACCAATATACTTAAATACTGACAACACTGTGCTTGTATTATTTGCCAGCTAGAGAAAAAAGATAAAGATATCTAAAAATATCATTTGAATGTTCTATTACTCAGACTAACATTTCAGTTCACTACTTTCTCCCTTGCTCCTCTTAATCCTAGTTAACAGTTATGAGCTGAATTATGAGCTTGCCATGTCCTAGAGAATTTATTGCAAGAATAGTTTCTGACCCCCCTCTCTAGCAGCATGTCCTTGAACTGTTTCATGCGGGCCTCCAGGGGTACAATGGCTCGCTCTCGAGCAGCTTTGATTTCAGCTTCCATGGCAGCTTCCTTCTCCGAATCAATGTCTTTGTTATCTTCTTTCCTATAAAAATAAAGGCATGGTATATTGCATAAAGAACCAACCAGTAAATCTGACTTTCCACATTCACAAAGGCTTAAGGCCTTGTTCAGATTTAAGAATTAGTTAATCCTAACTTAAAGATTTAGCAGTGAGTTGATAATGCAGACTTTCCTTTCATATGTAACTTACTTCCGTTTCTTTGCTTTAATAGGCTCATCATCATTGGTTTCTTCCAGCATTTCATGCTCTTCTTTTACTGTAAGAAATATATGTATCAGTATCTTTGTAGCCAATAATAGTCTTCTCTTCCATGAATATGTCCAATCCCCTTTTAAAGTCATCCAAATTGGTGACAATCACTATACTGTCTAGAAGTGAATTTCATAGTTCAACTATGTCTTACGTGAAGTTCTTCCCTTTTATCTGTCCTCAATCTCCTACCAATCAGCTTCACGAATGACCCCACTGGGCTCCAGCATCATGAGGAAGAACTGTTTCACTCCCCACTTTCTCTACACCATGCATAATTTTGTACAGCCCTACCATGTCTCCCTTTACTCACCTCTTTTCTAAGCTAAACAATTGTAGATATTCTCACAGAGGAGCCACTCCAGCCCCTTAATCATTTTAGTTGCCCTTTCCTGCATTTCCCCCAACCCTATTTATTCTTACCCTCTGCTTTTTGTACTTTAACCAATTACTAATCCAGAAGAGGGCTTATTTTATTCCATGATTGCTAAGTATGATCAGGAATCTTCGATGAAGGGCTTTGTCAAAAGCCCTTTGGAAGTCCTAATAAAAAATATCTAAAATGTTACCCCTGTCCACATGTTTACTAACACTCTCAAATAATTCTGAAAGGTCAGGAAGCCAGGACTTACCTTCATGAAAACCATGATGATTCTTTTTCAGCAATACCTTGTTCTATATGCTTACTAATTCTATTTTAAATAATGCTTTTAACCAGTTTATCCAGAGCAGGCCTGGGCCTGTAATTTCCTAGACCTTCTTAGATTCCTTTCAAAAATGTACCATGAAGGTATAATATATTGTTCAGTCAATAATATATCTCTATTTTTTTTAAAAAAAATCTTCAAGTGTGGCATAGCTGACAGAACCTAATACCTGTCAACCTCAGAGACAGAAGTTCAGTTGCAACATGGGTTGCTATTACATCTGAAAACTGAGCCGTAAGTATGAACAACAGGCATCAAGAATAGACAAATGAATGTGGCTTCCCTGCATTAGGCTGCCCACCACAAACTATATGCTAATAGCAGATTAGGAGAGTTGTAGTTCCACACATGTGGAGAGCACCAGGTTGAAGAAGACATGGTGTAACTGAGTCATAAAGAATTTGCAAAATGCGGATTGATTAACTAATGAGATCATCTTACAGACTTTGTCAGTGTCAAAGGCAAAATCAGTTCAGAAAATTCCCTCACCAAGTTATTATCTACAGACGAACAGGTGATCCTGCTGATTTAATAGGGGGTTCTAAATGGGCCTCAGACATATGCAGTACTGCATTAGAAAAACTGTAAAGGAGGAGATTGTGCAATGACTCCTGTTCCTATTCTTTCGAGAAGGGTTGTTCAAAGGTCAGTGACAAGGCAGTCAGAAATATAATCCCGTGCAACTAAGTTCAAAATATGTGTGTGGACACCCATCAAAAGATATTACCTGGGCTGTCTACAGAATGCAGGAAACCCTGCTGCTTCAGACCAAGAGGTGAGTTAGCTTAGCATTCTGTTTCCAATGAACAACCGGACAGATAGTTCTGGCAAAACAAGCAGAAGCATGAAAGCAGAAGCCTTCACCCACTGTTTACCCTCCAACAATTGCCTTTGAAGATGGCCATGAACTGACATACTGTCTCAGAATTTGCCCCATCTATTAATAAGGCAGGGGCGAGGAACCACTGGCCCCTGGGTTCTCCACTAACTTTTCAATCCAGCCCACAGCCTCTCCTCTATTTGCCCTGACTCCTTCTCCCTGCAGTTTCTTACCTTCACGTTTCCTGACAGAAGGACAAGGATGGGAAAAGTATATTTCATAAGGGAAAAAAAAAGTTCATCTTGGTTCTAAAACCACAAATATAAATTTATTCTGGAACTTACTGGGTAAAGATTTGGATAGACTCCACCTGGTTGTGGAGTCCATGTACTCTGGAAGAATTATCTTAATCTGTTCTTCCTACACTCTATCTGGCATGGCTAAAGAGAGAGCCAGGCATTTCCTGAACAGAGTTCAAAGCAAGCCCTCAACACTTGGCTAAGAGACCTTATTCTGCCTTTGGCAGGCCACTGTGCAAATGATTTTAACTATCAGCAGATGAGGTGAACACCTGAAGTCCCTTTAGCCAACCGAAGCAGAAAGTTTTATCTTGATGCCATGTCCAAAAGGAACTCCTTATCCCATGGATAAGCTTTAGGCAATAATTATCCCAGAAAACAGACTCTGTAAGGCTCCAGCAAGCTTGTGCCTATTGGTGGTAGAGTATGAACATCTGAATCCTTGCCATGAAGTTCAGTTCTAATTTGATGCACAGGAGGCATCAGCCATGAGCTTACTCCACCCACTGCCCAGAACAGGCAAGGAATATCTGACCAGGCTTTTTGCTTTGGTCCTGATTTCTGTGGCTCCTCTCAGCCAGTTTTCACTAGCTGAACATTTGGACAGAGTAGCTGAAGAGCTATTAATGTAGTAAAACAGTAAGAGGGGAAAAATCCCTCTATGAGTATTCCACACACTCCATAATATTTGTATCAACTGAATATTTGCATTCAACATTCCACTGCATTCAACTGTCCTTTATGCTAACAGCTAAGCCAGTTTTGTTTCAAATAATGCTAGAGAAAGTTAAAGGTAGAAGAAGACAACCAAATACATGATGGATTGAGTCCATAAAGGAAGCTGCAGCCTTGCATTTAAGAGCTGAACAGGAATGTCAAGGATAGGACGTTTGGGAGGACATTCATTCGTGATGTTGTCTTAAGTTAGAGATAACCTGACAGCATGAACAACCAAGTACATAAAAAGCAGAGATGGAAAGGAAGTGACTCGTCTAGGGTCCTTGAATGAGTTCATGGCTGTGCAAAGGTCTGAATCAGAGACTCCATCACTCACAGTGGCATGTCTTAGATGGTGGTTGAGATAGAGCTAGCTAGGCAAGGAGTCAGTAAAAGAAAGGCCTATTATTTGAATCAGTGGGAAAAAATAAGGAGAGAGAAAACTTACCTGGGTATTACTTCCAGGCGTGCCTAGGAGAACTGAGGGCAGTGAAAAAGGAGGCAGAAACAGAAATCATCTGCCATAAAACTGCTGTTATAGGCCTACAACTGCCAGGAAGAGTGGATGGGCATTGTGAGGAGGCAACTAGAATATCTAGGACGACTGGTATGGGAAGGTCTGCTCCTAGAATGGACAGACAGATCCAACCCATTGCAGCCTAGGTACCATTCCCCCCCTCCCCCACCAGCACCTTTAGAACTGCCTAGGGAAGTGGGAAACCCCAAGAGGGATGAGACCACAAGGCATTTTCCTCTTTTTGGCATCATTAGGGAATGCCCAGAGGGCAAAGGCATTACAGGTTAGCTATTGACTACTGTCCTATGAGATACAGAAGATGAAACTCAAATACTCTGGCCACCTAATGAGAAGGAAGGACTCCCTGGAGAAGAGCCTAATGCTGGGAACAATTGACAGCCAAAGAAGAAGGGGACGGCAGAGGATGAGGTGGCTAGATGGAGTCACTGAAGCAGTTGGTGTGAGCTTAAGTGGACTCCAGGGGACTGTGGAGGACAGGAAGGCCTGGAGGAGTGTTGTCCATGGGGTCGTGAAGGGCTGAACACGACTTTGCAACTAGCAACAACAAGCAACTGCCCTATGAGTAAATTCCAGTACTGAGTATTATCTTATGAATAAATTTTCCTTTGCCTTAGCTTGTTATTGTATACATTTTGATGTGAGAAGGCTATGGCAGTGAGTAAGCTATTACATGAGGCAGAAATCCAACCATGTGTTAGTCGTTCTGTCTCCAGCCAAATGGATCTAAGATACATTGGTGACACTTCCTGTGGGATGAAGATATTGCTGTTGAATTTCACGTCAGTTAAAAGAAAAGCAGTCAATTAGGACTTGATCCTGGATGAAAATGTTAATGTAGCTTGTATTAGAGGTGCAGTTAGACAAAGCTGGAATACTGTGTCCAGTTCTGGGCACCAAGATTTAAGAAAGATGCAGATAAATTAGAAGGGGTCCAAAGGAGGGCAACAAAAATGATCCAGGGTTTGGAAACACTGCCCTATGAAGAGAGACTGAGGGAATTGGGCATGTTCAGCCTTGATAAAAGAAGACTGAGGGGAGACATGATATTCCTCTATAAGGACCTCAAAGGCTGTCACAAAGAGGAAGCTCAAGAACTCTTCTTGCTAATGCCAGAATGCAGAACATGGAATAATCAACTCAAGTTGCAGCAACCCAGACTCAGACAGGACATCAGGAGAATCTTCCTCACTGTCATAGCAATACAACATTGGAACCAGCTGCCTAAAGAGGTGGTGGACTCTGCCACACTAGAGACATTCAAAAAGAAACTGGACAGCCACCTGAGTGGGATGGTGTAACATGGTGTCCTGTAACAGTAGGGGCTTGGACTAGATGGCTTTCATGGCCCCTTCCAACTCTTCTGTTCTATGATTCCATGAAAGCTGGAGGTGTCTGAACCATTTTACCAACTTTAAAATGCAAAAAATAAGTAATCTGTGGTGTATTCAGAGATACAAACATGGACCAAAATGGACAACACTAATTTTCCTCTTACTTTGTTTTTTTACTTCATCCATTCCCTTTTTGTGAGGAGGCTCCTGAATAATTTTATCCACATCTGCTCTTCCTATTAAGTCATCTGGTCGGTCCCACATAGATAATCGAGTGGTAGGATTGTAAAAAAACACACGTTCATCGCCTGTCCACACCACACACCTAAAGAAAAGTGACAAATTCTAGATTATTTGTATTTTATCAGAATATATTCAATTCCCAAGAGTCATCAACAGACAATTCTGTACCATTTCTACAACCCATGGGTCTTTCTCTTGATAAAACATGGAGGAATGGCAGTTTCTTATTTTATGCATGTTTAAACTCCAAACCCCACAATCTAAGCAAGATTATTCAGAAATAAGACGTTTTAGATTGGATCTAGATTCAGTCGGGCAAAAGTGGGTTTCCTTACTCTCTCTTCCTCACAGTAGCACTACCAGTATATTGAAATAGCATACAGAGGGTCAGAAAACTGCTGAATGGAGAAGCTGTGGTAAGGCTGAGTTTTCTGCAAAATTTAGGTAACTTTTCCAGGAGCAAAACCCTTCTGTCCACTTAAGGCAGGGCCTGAATCCAAGCCACTGTAATCAGCAGATTTCTGAAAAAGAGTGTATGGGGGGGGGGGAGCGAGTGCATAGTTGTATATGGCACTTAACTGTACCAAAATGTAATTTAACTATATTGGATTTTGGCCCCTATGCTAAGTGGCTCATGTTCAAAGTCCTCCTCATTCTGATAAAAAGCTCCCTATCCACAGAAGGTTTTTAGTTCATCAAGGCTTTTATTCTGGCAGAACTGTGCAGGAGCTAATCTTTGCCAATTCCCCTTCCTCCTGGAGTCCTTCAGTGCCCCAATCTACACCAGATGGCTGGAAGACCCTTTTGAATACTGTCGGAAGTGTTACCAAGAGCTGTAAAAGAAGGGGGCAAAGAATGCATCTGCCGTATTCTAACTAGCTGGAACATTCTGAATGGAAATTTACTCAGAAAATACTCCTGCATGCAGAGTTAAAATCAGATCCAACCCAGTGAAAAGAAAGCAGATGTGGGTGGTGTTACTTCCTAAGACCTAATAACAAGTCTGCTAGAAAAATAACTGAAAGCCAACTTTTTATTTACTCATTATGAAATGTGCTACAGTAACTGGCCAAATATTGATATAATTAGTATAATTAAAATTTTAATTCTAAAATAAATGTTATAGCACATTAGTGGTGATGCCACCAAATTTTATAATCAGTCAGCTTTCTGGTGAAATTCTGCCTGTTTTAACACACACTTTAATGAGCCTTATCTGTCGCTTCATAAATTTGCTATTAAGTACAGAATTCATCATGAGCTTTTCCACATGCCATTTCGACCTAACAATGCTATTTCCATGCTTGTGCTGAGTTGGTTGGATTAATTTCTTTCTTGGTTATAGTAATCTGTGAGGTTACAGACAATCATGTCAGCACATTTGCTCTCATATTTTCAGCAGATCATATTTGGGTCACGGCTGTTCATATGGTAGTTTCTTTATTTGTTCAGTAAAAAATTTGCACTTCACTTACTGCTGCAAGCGGGTGCCATGCTTCTGTGAGAGGCCAGGCAAAACAACCAATCAGAAAGGGATGTATATACATTCATATGGTATGTCAGGATATGGAATGTGTTTCCAAAGTAGCACTCTCAAGATGTACTCATTTCATTTACATGGAACAATGGTTTGTTTTAAGGGAGAGCTCCTCTGAACTAACATGGGTGTGTAATGATCTAAAGGAACAACAAATTCACGCAGGGCAAGATCTCCCATCACTATGCATCAGCGGGGATACTTTTAAAGTTTATAATACATTAATCTTTCCATTGATTTGACCAAGATAGTTACATACCATGGAGTACCAGGAATAGGGGTAGTAGCCACAGGTTTTGCCTTTTGAGCTGCCTTTTCTTCTTCAGTCATTTCTTCTTCTTTTGGCTCCTGGTGAGAGTCCAGAATTTGTGGAAATCACTTACTGTCTAAAACTACTAATATACTGTATTTACTAGTTTATTTGTACTACTAGTATATAGTAGTATAATAAAATAAGTATAATAAAATCTCTAAGTGTCTGTATCCAATCTAATACTAGAGGAAAAAGCCCTGCGGTATTGTTTCAGTAATAGTTGCAACAATACCTGCAGAACAATTCACATAAGCAGCATTTATCTATTCCTATACCACTTTTTCCTGGTTTACAAAAAGCAGGGGTCCTCAAACTTTTTCACCAGGGGGCCAGTTGAAAGGTGCCGGTGCTGGGCACAGGCCAGAAAGGTGGTGCCGGCGGTGCACGTGGGCTGGTGAGGGGGTGGGGGCAGTGCGTGTGGGCGCACGGAGGGGGGGGGGGGCTGCACAGCGAGGCGCTGGTGGGCAGGCGCAGCGAGGGGAGGTGTGGGCAGGTGTGCAGGCGAGGCCAGGTGGGCATGCACCGCAAGGCGGGCGCACGAGGCAGTGGCTTGCTCACTTGGAGATCGTTTTCTCCGAGTGAGGAAACTGCTGCCTCCCGCACACAGGGTGAGGTGGGCGGTGGCAGCCGCACGTGCGGAGGGTTCAAATGGGCATGGCGGGCCAGATCCAGCCCCTGGGCTGTAGTTTGAGGACAAAGAGTAATGAAATTGTAATGAACTTGTAAAAAAAAATGGTAAAAATACTTATGGCAAAGCAATTCAAGTATTAGATTTGACATTTGACTAGGATGAGAACTGGGCTTCTACACCTATAAAAGCTTTGTGCTACTGGAATAACATTGCTTGATATAACGCTTTGTATTTGTACTGAAGCTAATAACAATAAGAAAGTAATGTGCAGAGCAGAATAAATGGAAAGGGTTCTTTCCATTCAAAATGCTAAAGAAAGATCCCTTGGAAGACAGCCAGTTCCAGGAGACACCTAAGTACAGTCAGTACATAAGATAATTTTCTGAGTCAAAATAGTTTAGTCATCCTGGAGTTTAAGTAACACTATGTAAAATATCTGACATTTGATGTTCAAGGTGCAATGCCTTAAATAATGAAAAGCTGTCAAGATATTGCACCTGTACTTTACAAGACAACTCCCACCTTACAACTTCTGGAAAAACAAAAAAGCATGCTACTATCCACAATACTGTTTTCCTGTCTTAAAAAAACCTGAAAGTAAATACTGCTCTTAATCCATTCTTAAAATACAATTATAGGTTATTCACACATCAGTTGTTAATATATGTTGGATGTTATACAAAGTAAAGAGCAAACAATTAAAGAATCTTGAAATGAAATGGAACTTAAGTTTAATTTCTCATTAATTTTGAAAGGAATAACTGAGCAAACAAATGCTAAATTCCTAGTAAAGCTGTGTTTCACTTTATCAGTTCATCCTATAACCAAGAGCAAAAATGTTTAAATGAATTGTCCCTGGACACTTATGAAAGTCAGTGCGGCACACTGGTTATAGTGTTGATCTCTGACTCAGGAGACCCAGATTCTTGCCCAACTCTGCCATGTGTCTTGGGGCCAGTCACAGACTCTCAACCCAACCTACATCACAGGGTTGTTGGTATGAGGATAAATAGAAAAAGAGGAGGATAATGTAACCCTCCTTGGGTTCCTTGGAGGCAAAAAGACAGATTATAAATATAATAATCTAATTATCATATCTGATAGATTCCTTAATACTGGGGGCATTTCCAGTGGCTAGAGATGGTAATTCTGCAGAGTCCTTCATCACACTGAGGAACAGTGCATCGCAAAAGGCTACCGACTCCCTTGTTCCTGGGTGCTCTCCCTGACACTGCGACGTTTCGAAGGGTCCCTGCTTTGTCTTACTCTGCCATCTCTGCTGCTTCCTGGCATAGCCACCCAAGCTGAACTCAGAATTCTGAGTTGTCTGGGTATTGCTTTAATCCATCTCAATGAATTCAGTACTGGAGCCCTCTAGAGGCTCACTGTGACAAGTCTGACAAACATGGTCACCTTCATGCTGACCTGAATGCCAGTACTGATATAAAGCCTGCTGAAGGGTAGAGTGCGTTCTCCTGTTCTGTGGGATAAATTGCAATTTTTGAAGGCCAAGGATGTGGGAAAGTAGCTTTTGTCACTGCAACCTACCAGAATCTTTTCGATCTTGCTTGTCTGTACTAGCCACAGGGAAGTGGATGGCTGAATTACTGGTGGCCAGAACTGGAACAACCACCACCACCCCAAACCCTGCTGCAGCTCTCATTCCCTCATTCCAGCAAGCTCTTCCCTCTGGAATTTCCTCAGCAATGCAGGAATTCCTGCAGCTCCTGTGCCTTCCTTGTCTCCTGCCTTGCTATGTAGCCTTTGCAGCACAAAGGCTCCTGCTTCCCGCTGTGCCTGCATCCTCCTGACCACTCCTGTTTCTGCTTCCTGCTGTGTCTCCTATCTTGCCATGTAACCTCAGCAATGCTGTTCCTCTTGTTCGCTTGTAGTGGCTGCTCCTGGTCCCTGCCTTTGCATGTTGCCTTGCTGTTGTGCCTGCCTCTTGCCTGACCTATATCCTGCCTTTCCTGAAATTCAGTTGCCCTGGTTCTGACACCTCTGTTGGTCTTCTCTTGGGCTGCAAATGTACCTGTACCAGCCCCAGCCCCTGACGGTTATGGAAGCAGAGAATGCATCACTTGCATGATGGTGTGGTCCATGCTGCCTTGAAGGACGTGGTGCCGTTACTGCTGAAAACCCCCTCCCAGGATCCAGAGAGCTATGCCAACTATTGCATGGTCACAAATACCTCCCTTTAGGTAAGGTGCTTAAGAGAATGCTATCATCCCAGCTTCAGGTGCTTGTGGGTAAAACAGATTATCTAGTTTGGGTTCAGGCCCACTTTTAAGACATAGTCAGTCCTGGTCATCCTGAGTGATGACCTCTTTCTGTAGCAGGACAGGGAAGTGCAATCCTGTTACTTCTCCATCTCCCAACAGCTTTTGGTAACACTGCCTGTCACCTTCTGGGCCATCTTCATAAGGGGCACCCATCCTATAATAGTTTAGTTGGGTTTCAAGAATAATAGTGGGTGACTTTATCTCAGTTCCTTGGAAACTGAGCTGTCAGGTGCCACAGGGCACCAGGAACATAGGAAGCCTGTTTTACATACCATACCATTAAGCCAGGTATCCCAGTACTGTCAACACTGAATGGCAGTGGCTCTGCAGGGTCTTAGGCAAGAGTCTCTCCTACCTCACCTGAAGAAGCAGGGACAATCTGTGTGCAAAGCAGGTGCTCCCAGTACTGAGCTATAGCACCTCCCACTATTTTGGTCCTAGTGGTGTCCAACATCTAAGTAAAGCCACTGGAAGTGATTATTACATTTGGGGCAAGATGTTATCAGTATGCTGATGAACCTATTTCTACTGTTTTGTGACACCTGAATCAGGAGACTGTGCATGTTATGAACTGATGCCTGGATACAACTCTCAGCTAGATGAGTGCTTAAACTGAATCCTGATTAGAGAAGGAAGAGTAATCCAATAGATGGGCAGCTCCTGTGTCTGAAAATTGAGTGTAGATGGGCCTGTTCTAGATGGGTCTGTACTCCTTCCAAAGGAAAAAGTAAATGCTCCCGGACCCATCTTTATCACACTGGAAGCCCAAGTGACCTCAATGCCCCATTAACAAATTTGAGAGGTACACCAACCACATTCATTTTGGGATAGTAATCGCCTACTCATAGTGATCCAGTTTTGAGGTTCCTCTGCATGACTATTGTACGGCTCTTTATGTGGCACTGCCAAAACCTGGTTTGGAAGTCGAAGCTAGAGCAGAATGCTGCAGCTTGTGTCCTCAGTAGAACAACTAGCTACACATACGTTACAGCCGTGTTAAAAGAACTGCACTAACCCACTTATTAGCTACCAAGTCATGTTCAAGGTTCTGTCATCAAGATAAAAAGCCCTAAATCACCTAGAATCATGAAATCTAGACCGCTTTCTCCCAAATGTATCCCACCAGCCCCTGAAGTCTTAAGGTAGCCTTACCAGCAGTTAAGCAACCAAAAGAACATTGCCAGTTAGCAACAGGTAATAGGCTTTGTCAACAGCAATATCCACACTTTGGAACACTCTCACATAAGCTTCAAGAGGCAGAAACTGATAGGTTTCAAAAGCCTCTTGAAAACATAATCATTCACACAATCCTTTCCTAGCCTGCAATGAACGTCACTGATCTACTTTATTGTCATATTTGTCTCTTAAAGGTTTTTGAAAAATTATACTATATTATACACAGACACATTCTAATGTAAACTACCTTGGTCTTTTTAAAATCTAGATATAGAAGCACAACAAATGAATGAACAAACAAACAAACAAATAAATAAATTAATTAACCTGTAGATGTGTTAGCTGCGTTAGGTCTTTTACCTCCTTTATAAGTTCCTTGATAGGCTCAACTTTGGGTTCCTCCTCTTCTGTTTCCATAGGCAAAGGTTCCTCAGGAGGTTCTTTAATGCTTTCTTTCATCTTCTCTTCTACTTTTTCTAAAAAGAAATTTAATTATTTACCTTCTACTTTCTGTAAATTAAGTAATACTGAACCTATTTTCTCATCAGCATAATCGGTCTTCAACAAAGCCACTCATCAACAAGCTAAGAATGAGAAATACTTTGATACTGGCATGCAAGTCTGTGATAGAAGGGGAGTTGGTGCCGTTCAGTTTTGTGTTTCTCTTTCCCTCCATAGGAAGTGGGGATCCTGCTTCTTCTACAGTCTCTTGCTTCCCTCCCCAAGTCTCTTGCTTCTCTCCTTCTACAGTCTCTTACTTTATTCCTCCACCACTGAAACCTCAGCATCTACCCCCTCCCCCTAAAACACATATTCCTTCAGAATATCTGCAAATCAACAACCCCCGACACTTGATTCCAATCACAGGTACACTTTAAGGGAAAGGAAGGTTTCCTGTAACTAGATGTGAGAAGATTAAGGGACATTTCAAAGGGTTGTTGTCAGAGCTTTCATCCCACAGAAGCAGTTTTATCAGTGGAAATGGAAAGAGTTAATACCACCCAGTCCTCCCCGTGCCTTCTAACACTGCTGTAGAAGGCTGTGAAATCTTCTAGAGCCAACTTCCAGACAGCATAAAGAGACAAGGAGAAAATCCCATTGCACAGAGTTCTATTAGCACCAAGTTAGATTTAACCCAATGTCTTGTTTTACTTCATTTAGCATCTTTACCTCAGCAACATTTCCCAGTCTCATTTGCAATTGGCTTCTCTCTCATACTTCCTTTCTACACCAGAAAGGTAAAAGGTCAATTAAGGAAACAAAGATTGTGAAAGCAGCCGCAGGAAAGAAAAAAGCGGAATGAATTTATTTGCAAGAGAAACACTGTTTTCTAACATTTTTAACTTTCTACTTGATTATGTGAAAGCTCTTTTCCTTAATTCTGTGAGAGGAGCAGACTGATTGGAAAGTGAAAGGAGCTCTATATACATTCAGATGCACTTTTACTAGAATGTTGCTGGCTAATAGTAATGTTTGGTTACTAAGCTGGAACATAATTTGTGGGCCCTTGTTCATAATATAACTGGATTTTCATTCCATCGTTTCCATATTACTAGATGTTTTCCTTGTCAATAATGGCCGTGTATCTAAGTTAACAATCAAGACCAATTTATACAGTATATTCTAAACTTACTATCTAAGTGAGATTATAGACCTGTAGAAACAGGCTGTCAAAATCATTTATGGATCTAAAGCTCTCAAATTTCAATAGGTTAGTATATGTAAGCAGTTTGAGCTTAACCATTCATTGAAGAACTCTTCATAATTTCCAACAGCATAGTCCCAAGGTAGGACAGTTCACCAATTCTGCAAGATTATCAGGAATATATAGAGCAGTGAATAAGCAGAAGAAAAATAAACACTAGGTAGCTTTAAGAATTAAGAAGCAGTATGACAGCAACAATTTGGCAGGAAAATAAAAGGAAGCTGATTGGTCAAAACTGCACTGTAGCTGCTTGTCTGAGAAAGCAGTTTTAAGAACCCAGATATGCCTGAGAGAATGATGGGCAGGAAAATTTGATGATGATTTGCAAATTGAAATGTTGGCAGAACTTCCATAAACAAATGTATGGTTTGGTAGAAATCTATGACTGGACAGATGTCGAAACAGCAATGAAAACAAAAATCTAGGAGCAATATCACAAGGCAGAAGGTGAAACCATTAGAATGACAAAAATGAGGAGAGAAACAATGCAAAGGTTAGAGAAGACTGAGAAAATAACTGAACAGGAAGAAACTCTAAAAAAGTAAATAGCACTGTAAAAAAGAAAACATAAAACCACATGGAAGAGAGGTCTGCAGTTAAAATGATGAAGAGTCTTTCATGCAGCAGAAAGGATAAGAAAAAAGGAGTACAAATAGACTTATTTTGCAGAGGCACTCTATTTTTCTTTAACATCCATTCTAATTGTATTCCAATTTCCAAAAGAAATGTATTTCTGACTTTTCCAAATTATGATTAATTTGAAGAATGCAACATCCTTATATTGTGCTTTGCTAATCTGGCCAAGCACTAACGTAATTATTAGTTGTCGCTGGCAACTATTACACATGAAAATGTATTTTTATAATCTTACAATACCCTAAGGAATAGAATGAATGTAGATAATATTCAGGATTACAGAGGATACCAACACTACACTATACCTTTCTCCTTCAGTTCTTGAGGCTTCTCCCATGTTGATTCCAGTGTCCTATTGTTATAGTAGTACGTCTTCCCATCGGCCGTTTTGTACTCTGTCCATTCAGAGACTGCTGTTGCTCCAGCCAATGTAGCAGGTGAAGCGGCAATAGCAACCTGAGGATGGATCATAGGTACAATAGGAGGAGCCATTCCTGGCAAGACACCTACATAAGAAGGAGCAATAAAAAGCAAGTACTGATAAAGTATCATTTTGTGAATCTGAAGCACCAAACTGAAATTAGCAAATATAGCAGCTTATAAAAGAAAGTTCAGCTATTAATGTTGGAAATGGATATATTTCTTCTAAACTGTATTCCCCATGTAAGTGAACTACACATATTGGACATTACCTAATCACTAGCACCCCTTAACAGGCTGTTTACTGCACAAGATGCAGGAAGCATTTTACATTGTTGAAGTTGCACCATTTTACCAGGGCCAAGAAACAGGTAATTTCCAATTTCATAAGCTGAATATAAGCACTAAATGAAAATGGGAAAAATACTTCTCTTGAATGTGAAATCACTGGCTAGGAATTAAAGTAAAAACAGCCAGCTTGTCTGCCTTTTCTCTCTTGACAGGTCACTGTGTGTGATCCAGCAGACCCACACAAGCAAGCAGGGTTTCCCCAGAGCCAAGCAAGGGAACAGAGCCCTGTGGACCTACTGAATTTCATCTGCCATTGGCAACAGCAGCATTTCCAGGAGTCAGGATCAGACACTTAGATGGTCAGGCAACCTGATGCCTGATGGGGTTTCCAGTTTAATGTGTTTTAAAGCTCTGTGGTGATTTTTAGAGGATAATTTTACTTTAAAAATACATTTTATTTCTTGATCTGAACTTTGTTTGGCATGACTTGGATTTTACAAGGACAAAATAATAAGTTAAATTAAGGACTAAATGATTCCCTCTGCTTATATATGAAGTGCAAAAATTAATTACATTTTAGGTTTTGTTACTCAGTTGGATTGTGAATTTTTTGCTTTTAAGTGTGTTTATGTAAAATTTAATTTTAGTTTTTAACAGAAGAAAACAAGTTTAGTGTCACAAAACGCTTAACATTTCATCTGAGTGAAACTGCTTTTTCAATGCAAATTTATGTATCTAAACAACCTTTAAAATGTAGATTTAAAAATTAGACAAACACATATATACACATACACAAGCACACTAACATGCAAACAAAGTTTGATCACTGTACAGATGGCAGGAGAGAAAAACCAAATACTGTATCCCACAAAGAAAAACAAAAACCATGGACATGGAAGAGATTCATATGAATAGAGTAGTTTAAACTTGCAGAGGTTTTATACTAATTAAGCTAATAATGTCAGTTAATTGGGAAAGCTTCTTGCTGGCTCCATGTGAAATCTGTGTTTATGTGTACTTTGAAAATAAAGATAGAGATCCAGTTATTTGGGAAAAGCAAATAAAAGATAAAACATCAACATTCACTACCATGCCAACTTACAGACAAAACAGACTAAGATTGTTTTAAAAAATTACCGGTCTTGGTGGTAGCGACTGTCTTTACATACGGGCAGCTGACTATTTGCATCATTGCTACACCTGTAAAATGGATAAGCAAGCATGTTGGAAAGCTGCCACTGTATGTCAGCTACCACTGGGAATCTGAGCTGTATCAGTTTCCTGCTACAAATTTAGCAAGCCATTTCTTTCCAATGGCAGTAAGAAGCAAGCAGGAAGGGCTGAACTCATTTTTGCTCTAGCATTTTATTAAAATGATGCCAGATAATTACACATTCCTCAGTTTATACTGAACAAGAGTATTCAAAGGACAATGTGCCAGTCCTTTTCAGGAAAAAAAGAGGAGTGACCCAAGGATTTAAATTCAGTGCAGGCAGGCTTCTCCAAAAGGTCATACTTATTTTGCTCTCTCTATTTACAAAACTTTATCCAGCATTTAAAGGAAACAGCTCATGCAGCCCAATCCTGTGCACACTGACTTGGAAGAAACCCCACTATGCTCAATAGGGATAAGTTCCAAGTATTCAAAGGATTGCAGCTTTAAGAATGTATTTATTTGGGAAAAGAAGAGAGTGGTGTTGAAAAGAAAATCATTCTAAGAGGCACAGAAGTATCGGTGTGGAGAGGGGGGACACAAGTTTGAAGGTAAGGAAGTGAACTGAAGTAGAGGAGGACAAAAAAGAAAAGAAAGAAGCTGAGTTGATGGCTCATCTGCAGCTTATGTTTGTTCTCCCTTATATCTTCTCTCATCTCTCCCACTATCTCCATTTCAGCGCCAACATGGATTGCAAATTAGTCCTTTAGCCATTACCCAAACCACATGGAAGCTGCTTTGCTGCAAGCAACTCCTTTATGGCTAGGATAACCTTTACAGTGTCCCATGATATTTGTTGAGAACAGTCAGGAATTGCTTTCTAACAGAAACATGATATTGACAGGGTCGCAGAAGATGAGGCCAGCAAATGGGGACGGATGGACAGGAAGTGGAGTGAGATTCCAGACAAGAGATCATTTAAAGGAGGCAATTGCATGAGAGGTACCAAGCTGTTACAGTACCTTCTAACACTTGAATGCAAAAAAGTAAACACTTCCTGAATCCCTTTTGGAATATTTTCACTCCCTTAATTTAGGATACATAAAATGAGATTAATTTTCAAGTTCAAAACACACACACAAAAAAACCAAAACAATCCTCCAAGAGCATCCAATACAAGAACCTTAAAATATCTTTCAAAGGTTCTTGTACTGTATCAGTCTTCCAGGAAGTGTCTTTTCTACTAAGATTCTCAAGCTTTATCCATGCATGGCACAAAATGTGAATTGCTGAGTCAAGCACAATATTTGCTAGAGTGAATTTATGCTACAAACTTGCAATGAACGCAAAGGTTAATCTTATTAACCATGTTTTGAACATGCCTGAAAATGGAGGCTAGAGCTGCAATCCTAAACACACTTACTAGGGAGTAAGCCCCATTGTATACAGTGGAACTTACTTCTGTGTAAACATGCATAGGATTGTACTGGAAGTTATTATAAATACACAGATGTGAAGTATCAGTGAACCTGGTTAAAACTTTTAATTCATAAAAGATTTTTGAGAAAAGCTGTCATTTCAACTATCAAACTTGTCAGGCTGCATGTACTGCTAATTTTTTGTATATGAACTAAAAGAAACAGACCTGGCTCAACACGGACAAGTATTACATAAAGCTAATTCCCCACACATGATGTACTGGTCTAGGCTGGTCCTGCTTAACCACAGTGAATTTAGAAAACTGTATGCCTGCAACTATGCTTCAGCATGAATTATCTAAGTTTGAATTAGTTTTATAGAAACAGTAAAGTTTCTAGCTACAAAAATTTAGTCTGCTTCCAAATAACGAAAGTCTCATGGGAATAGAGGCACAGTCTGAACTAGTACATTTTCATAAGGTGGAATGTTATTTTCGGTACCTAAATTGTTTCTGTAGGTTCCAGCCTCTTGTTTTCCCCCCTCTGTACATTAGTATTAACTTGACAGATTTATATTAGGAAAACAAGGTTTAAGGTTGGCACACAGACAGCTATACATCACAGTGGCAACAGGAAAAACTATAATGACATTGGGTAGTCTAGTTTCACTGCCCAATGTGATTGCATTATATAATGGAACAGAAGCTATTTGCTATTTTAAGGTTTTTCCCCATCACTGATACTGCAATGAAGGGTTTAATAACCTTAACCTCCTTCTTTTGTTCTGATGGGAGGTAGCTTGTATGTTTTAACAATAATTCATGGTAATACTTTTAAGAATGATTACTGGAATTTCATCTGATATATTTTAAGATTGCCAAGGTTCCACTACAAAAAACAGCTGTTTGGCATTATCACTGACTAGAAATGTTTTGTGAGTGGAAGAAATCTCTCCACATCAATATTAAGCATGGCACTTGCATTGGCATTATCTAGCAAATCAACTTTTGCCCGCAACCATCAGGTGATTAAATGCCCTGGTAGTCCTAGCCTCAAATTACTAAATTTGTGATTACTATCCCTGAAATTATGAATGGGGCTTACACAGTGACATTTGGCAAATGGCTACAAGATTATTCAGTGCCTAGTAAAATGCTTAAATGTTTTTTAAGGCCCAATTTGGATTACACAATCCTTGCAGGATAACCATGAGCTTCATGCAGCTGCATGCAGCCCTTCACACAATTGAGTCAGTTACACATAGATTCCTGTTACACTGAACCAAAAAAGGGGCTGCACATGGATGCATAACATTCATGCATATACTGCAGGACCAATAAGCTGTCCTTTAAAAACAAAAATTATATTCTACCCATTCTAAAAAAAAGGATTTTCACGAATGAATGTGACATAAGGATCTGGTTGCCCAAACAGAGGCATCACTTCAAGATCCTCTCTTCAACTATATCAGTCCAAAATTCTACTCCATTTTCAGATTGAAAGCTGTACATCTCAGATTTATGAACAGGTCAATGGACCACTCCATTGATACATTGTTCCACATAGTTAACCTATATGCTACTTGAAATTTCAATACTCTAATACTGGCTTTCAAAACATATGCATCATATATCCTCAGATCTATTTACAATAATTTCCAAATTAAAAGTATTTTATCCAAAGTGTGCTGTACATGATCAGAAAGCACTTTTCACTATGCAAAACACTAATCTTTTCCCTCTCCAAATCACATTGTGATTTTAAGGGATAAAAAAGATTAAGAAATAGGAGATGAACTCTGAAGGAACCATACATAATATTTTTTCAGAGAAAGATACCAAATTCAAAGACTAACCACGGATTTATTTAAAACTTTTATACCACATTTTAGCAAGCGTCTTCCTATTACCTGGCAATTACCATTTAGCAATGTGACTACTAAAAATTAAAGCCTTCTGCAGTTTCAGTTTAATTTTTATCAAGTACATATAGTGATTATGGTTGAAACCTGGAATTAATGGCTGCATTTTAACCATTGACACTATAGTTACCACTCTGAAGAACTTTAATATGTAATGAGCCAGCTTGATAGTTCAACACAGAAACTGTTCACTTCTCCTTATCTTCAAGGCAGTCTACTTCCACCCAAGACAACACCTATTTTCAAAGTAAGGAAGGACTTAAATTGCATTCTTATGGCACATTCATATGCATGTCTCCCCAGAGATTGGTAAAAATAAACTGAATGGAACTTACTCCTAAAATAAGTCTCAAAAGGATTGTAGCCTAATTATCAAACAGGTGAATTTCTTACAACTATTAACTGTAAGACCAATACATTGTTTTTTCGAGCACAAGGTGCCAAAAATAGTGTTATACATGACATGCGGCTTCTTTCCAATAAATAGAAATCTTGGATTTTTTTTACACTTTAAAAAGCCTAATGAATAACTTCAGATTTGTTGAAAAATATATTTTGAATGAAGAGGATTCAGGCAAATTCCATACACAGTGGACACATGAGTGCAAACAAATTGACAAACATGGACATGTGGCTGACAAGACAGTTATAGTTTCCCAATTTACCTGGTAGTGGAATAGGCATGCCAGGAAGGGGAACACGAAATGGAGGTACCATTACTGGTGGAAAAGCAGGAATTGCTGCAGTTGGCTGAGGTATTGCATGAGGAACTGCAGGAGGCAGTGTCTGTGGGACTGGCTGGGGTACAGTCTGCACAGGCGTAGCAGAAGGAGCAGAGGTTGAAACACTGACTGAAGGTGTGGCAACTGAAACGGCTGAGCTGGGGGTCTGGTCTTGTGTTGTAGGTGCTGATAAAGAAAACAAACATCTGAAACCCTGCATCATATAGTATGAATTGTATATTTAAAAGGACTCACCAACATACCAGTGTAAAGTTGGTATTACTCCCATAAGTGACTTATGAACATATATACAATTTTCAGAGAAGCAACTTAATAGTTTGCATATTATTTCATTTCAGTAAAAATGTCCACCATAAAAAGCATTTTACAAATTTAGATCTATGCTCCTCAAGGTGTTCTGTCAGTGTAGCCCCTTCAAAATGTTTTCTGCTACAAGCAATGAATCATGAAATAATCCCTGAAACTCTGTACATTTACCCCATACACACACGCACACACTCACCTCAAGGGAATATGTAAAGTAAATTTCTGAAAAGAGCTGATACTGAGATTTTTCAGCTTTCTTCAAAGGACAGTTATAGCATTTTATTTCACCTCCACATTTTCCACACAATGCACCTAACAAACCTCCAGAGCAGTGGCAGGAGTTTTCTGTTGATTCACCAAACAGCAAATATAGTCAGTTGACGAACGGATATATTAGGAACTTACATTATGCCAAGCCAAAATAAAGAATAAGAAATCTTCCCATCCCTTAAAATACAAGTGTACATATAATATGTAATATGAAACATAACTTTAAGACATCCTTAAACCAGTTTAGCATATATATGGCCATAGCATAATGTAAATATATTCAATCTTTTCCCCTCAAATTCAGTGATTTCAAGTGGCACCTGAATTTAGTACTAAATTTTACAGCAAGACTGGAGATTGCATTTAATAAGCTAACATTTCTTATTACAACATGTGAATTTAGGTCAAGCTATTAGAACTTGGCTGTGGTCTGAAGTTACTTAAAGAAACAATAGGTTATGAGAACATTGTACTCTTAAAAATAAGAAAATGTATGACCATTAGAATATTAAGATTTTCACATGGTTTTAAATTTGCTACAATTTAGTATTTTCTAGGAGAAGGATCTGAAGCTGCTCTTGAAGTAATTAGTATGACTGCTAGCACAACAGAAACCGAGTACTTCATGAAGCAGCTGGAAAGAAGCTGCCATTAGTATTTCTGGAATGAAATAAGTCTGTAAAACTTGCAGAAGGATGCTCTTGCTGACTTTTCCCATGCTGGAAATGTTAGTTTTGCTAGTTGCTCGGATTGCTCTAAGAAGGCATTATTACAGTATTCACTATAGGCAACTTCTGGCTTTCCAGAAGTTTGGCCTACACCTCATCGGCCTTAGCTAGGACTAACAATGGTGAGGATGATGGGGCCTGCACGCTTAAACATCTGGAGCATGACAAACTAGCAGAATCAAATGAGTACTGTCCAACCATCAGCTCTGGACATGGCCCTAGAATATCTGGCATCTACACTTCAACAAGAAATGGAAAGTACAGCAAGTAAGCTACAACTCCTATGGTATATGAACTGAATCCTGATATTTCACTGATTTTTTTTTTGTAAAAGTTGGTTACTGGGGCCAGAAAAAGACAACTGCATTTTGACTGCATTTACACAACCATTATTTTCATTTAAGGAACTTACAACACAATTCAGCCTTTTTATTGTGTACTAGGAGTAACCAGCAACAGGTCTGCAAATGTTAATGTGTTGAAACACTTTTAAACTAGTGTCATGCATCCATCTCTTCATTCCAAGGAATAATCAGACTGCCTTGGCATAAGCTGAACCTGATGAGCATATTGCAGAAAAAGGCGCTTTGGCTACTATCTTATCTTTCTCTATTTTCCACAACCTCAAACTCCACTTCCCTTGAATTGACATGAGTTTGAAGTACTGCAGAGTCATCAAACTCAGGAGGAAGAGTACAGAGAGGAGAAAGAAGAAAGAAATGCATTTCAAGAGCAACAGATACTTAAATGTAGGGGAAAGAAACGGATTTCAGAGTTTTTATACCATTAGTAACAAATGCACAGAGAAACCAAGGACACTCTTGAAAAAGTTTTATGCAGGCAAAAAATTCTGTCCTTCCCCTGTTAAGGTTAATGTGTACATGATACCAGAAATCTGATTCACTGTGGGAAGATGGGATAGGAGTATTACTGAACTGCAAAAGGAACCATTCATCTTCCTACTGATAACATTAAGTGTTATAACCAAGAAGGGCATTTGCCACAATACCTGATTTTGCAGGGTTATTTCCTCAAATGTACTAAGTTAAGCCTTCACCACAGACATATGGGGATTCCACTGCCCATGTCCTACGTCAGAACTGGTGTCCGTGTTAGAAGACGATGAACAAGAATGAAAAATACTCAAATCTAGCACTTTTAAAAATGTACCTTTTCTCTTAATAGAATGTTTTGTTTTAAATATGCTCTTAAGTAATGAGTGCTTCTGAAGTGGAGTTGTCATAAAGTCAAACGAGGGCACCATTTCTTAAACTTGGTTTGTTCACAGCATTAATGACATAGTGTAGGCATTTGTTTCCCTAAATTGTGCTTCCATGTGAGCATCAATTATCAGCAGACATAACAACCCAGTAGGCTCCTAAGGCATGAAGGTCAGTGCATGTCTGATATAGTCCCAAGAAGTACCAATGACATAAAAACAAAGACTATGAAAGAGAGCTAGTTTACAAATGCAAACCAGCCTCCTTTTGTTTTCACATGACTCTGTAAATGAAAAGGATAGTATGAAGAAGAATAAAGGCAGAACATCAGTGTACATGAAATTTGATCTTAAGATAGTGGGCAGCTTTTTAAAAAATTGGAATGATTAAATATGTTTTTTACCCACTAAAAGCCTAACCCCCCACCCCTTTCCCAAATTTGGCATAATTTACTCACTAGAAACTGTTTGTGAAACAGAGGTCACTGTGGTAGTAGTAGTTGAAGTTGTAGAGGACTGACTACTTGACGATGTAGATGGAGATACTGCTGGTGCAGGACTACTAGTGGTAGGTGTGGAGGAACCTACAGCTTGGGCCTGGGCCTGGGCTTGGGCCTGGGCTTGGGCCTGGGCAGCCAGAATTGGTGTCAGTTCAGATTGCTGAATAACTTTCACTCCATCAGGTTTAGTCCAGGCTGATTCACGTGTTCGTGCATTATAGTAATAAACCTAGAGAAAGAGTAGATAATTTTAAATCACTTTAAATAACAATTTTCCAGTTCATCCTTGAAAGTCCCAGCTTATTAGCTTCCAAATCAATATATTTATTGGTACTTTAGTATTCTGAAGAAAAAGTTGCATTATTATCTAGCCAATACAACCAATAAGGTCATCATGTTGCTGCATAATGTATCTTAGACAAGCATAAGAACAATTACTGCTATTGTTACTATAGATAATTCTTACCTTTCCATCTGGAGTTTTGTTTTCTACCCAAATCTCTTCAGTTGGTGGCATTGTTGGTGTTCCAGGGGCTGAAACTGGTGGCATTCCTGGAGGAAACATCATACCAGGAGGTGGTGGCATATTACCCATGGGAGGAGGCATGAAAGGTGGTCTCTACAAAGATATATAACAAAAAAAACCATTATCGTCCAATCCCAAATGCCTTCAGAACTAAGCAGCAACAGCATAAAATATACTGAATCTTTAAAACTGCATTTAATTTAAATATAATTAGGTGGTCACTGCAGAGAGAGAACAGTAACAGTAACTAGAACAGTAACTAGTCCCCAAGAAAGAAAAAGATACAGTATGAGTTGCATGCCATTAGTTAAGCACTGCATCTAAAGTTCAAAGTCAGTTTGCAATAAATACAAAACCTTTTATTCATCCAACATGAATACCAAGCTCAGGAATAATTTAAGAATAGCTTTGTGCAGCTTCCTATTGAATTTAGCACTGTGCAACTCCTCACATTCATCTTCTGACATTTACAGGTTTGTCATATATAAAAATGGAAGTAAATATTCCAGTAATGACCACTGCAGAAAATTTTCTTTCTCTATCAATAAATCGCCTACTAATGTTTTAACATCACTGTTTCAAGGTAAAAAGAGTTGAAGATTCTACATCTTTGCCTTATTTATGACATTTTATACTTCCCATCAACCAAATCATCCTGAAGTTTATAAAACCTATGCAACAATGAAAAACCAAAATAAAATCAAGTAACATCAAAAAAATCAGTACAATCTTCAAGTATAACATTTACAAAACCTAGCATCACAAGTGTATAAGACAGCAGAAATTCAGTATAATACTTGAGAAAATGGTTAAGTACCAAACATTTAAAATGCATTGTAACTTAACCTAAAATCTTGAGGAAATAAAAAAGGAGCGAAAAAGAACAAGGGCAAGCCTCTCTAGGAAAAGCATTTTATAATCATGTAATATTTTGTGTAGTCCTTAAAAAATGATAGCAAAATTATTTCAACTTAAGTATTATACTGTACTTTACTAACTTATTTCAAAAGTTGAAGCTTTAATCTTTTTTCCACCGGCTGAATGTTCATAAAGTTTCTAAACATTTGTTTTATTATTATTTTATGTAATATTGTAATCCACTTGGAGAGTCTAGTGGAATATAAGTTAAATAAACAAGTGAAAGTTCAGGGTAAAACTAACTATATGATGTTATAAACAATTAAGTTTTGTGCAGAAAGTGAAAGATTGGGTTAGAAAATTATCTCTAATAGGCCCTACATCAGTGAGGGAAATGGAAAGTTCACTAACAAATACTTAGAGAAATCAAGAGCACTGGAGTTGCCTGTTGGGTAATGCAATATGGCTGGGTTGGCAATTTCTACAGGTGATGACATTTGCCCATCCACAGCCTGGGGACAGGTTGGAAGCTGAGAGGAAAAGCATCCAATTATATTAAATTAAATAATAAGGAGCCTAAAAGGCAAGGTGGCAGAAGAAAAGTGGAAAACACTACAATTGGTAATAAACAGGAGCCTGAGGGAAAGGGAAAAAGACTGATGGAAAAGAAGCCCAAGGAGGGCAGAAAGCTGAGGAAAATGGGTGACAATTAAAAGGCGGGGGGGCAGGGGGAACTTCACATAGAGCCTACTATTGTTAGGAAGGTGTTAGGCTGAAGCAAGGAGCATAACAGAATAGAACGCTCAAAAGCAGAGACAATTTAGATAGTGGTAGGAGAACTAGGGATCTGAAAGAAAGGAGAAATTCAGCTTGGGTAAATAAATAGGACATCTGAGGAAATACAAAGATCTAAGGACAAAGGCTACATGCTGCAAGAAACAAAGGGAACAGACAAGTTCTATGCTGGCAAGGAAACTGGAAGTTGAGAAGTTGCATGAAAAAGAAGAGAACAATCAACATAGCTTTAGGAAAAATATCAAAATTCTTCAGTTAGAAAGGTAAATGCGCAATACTAACTTATGTTACTGCAATTCTTTGGACAGATAAGATCCTTTTCACTACAGGCAAATGGATGACACATTTTATCTTGGGAAAAAGAATCCATCATCCTTTCAAAAAATCGGTACTGCCTTGTAAAATGTATCCCATGCACTTTTTTTACCTGTAGATGTGGAGGTCCCATAGGTGGAGGAATTCCTCCAGGAGGGGGCATTGGAGGCATATTTGGATCAAATGGAGGACGTCCAAAAGGAGGCCGAGGTGGTGGAGGTGGACCTCGCATCATGCCAAAAGGCGGAGGGGGACGCATAAGAGGTGGTGGGCCTCTCATAACAGTATTTGGTGGAGGAGCTGGACCACGAAATCTCAGTGCTTGCTGCTGAGCCATTCTGTGAGCAAAAGCAAAGAGCAACCAGTTTTATCTTCAAACTTGTTCATAAAAACTGGTATAAGGAAAGAGTCAACATTTTGTGGCAGACGTTTTCATGAAGCCCCTCCTCAAACATTTGTAGAGGCTTTGTTTTACAATTTAAAAGTTATATAATCTCTAGACTGGAACTACTTAGAATGTAAAAGCATTCTGCAGGACTCCCTCCCACTGGCCTAACTATAAAGCACCTGAGGCATGTGAAGGAGCCTTATCTTTCCTATACACATCCATGGTTTTCAAATAACGTGTTTATGATAAGAAATACTAAGGCACCCAACTGTGGAATGAGACCACACACACATATATACCCTTTTCATTTATAGCCCGAAACAGAATTTGAGTATGGTAAACCCACTGTGCCACCCAGTCCCCTATACAGGTAGCTTAGTAAATGTATATATAGGAAAAAACGTTCACCTTTGTAACCAACAAACGCTCTTCTGATGCTCTCAGGAGAACAATTTTGCCCACCATTTAGTGCCAGTGCTATACCAATGTTGGCATGATGACTCAAAATTGAAAAAAACAAAGGTTATAAGGTGGTGAACGACAACAGACACATAATTCAACACTTATTAGTTAAACACCTTCTAATTTAGGAAGTTGTTTAGCACCAAGGCGTTTAAGAATGCTACTGCTATATACAAATTGTAAACTTGTGATATGACACCTTAAGTGGCCACTACCAGCCCCATGGACATATTCAAGGGCCAGATCAGATTACTGAATTACTGATAAGAAATTTTAAATAACATACTGCATGCATATTGCATCAGTTATGAAGAATACACACATGTACATATTTCATGCTAGGTCTTCAAAATATAAGCTAGCTTGGGCCCATTTCCAACAATGGCTCACATGAATTTCTAAAGGAGTAAGTCACTATACATAACTGTGCATACTTATGCATAACTGAATGATATCCATGCAATCTATACTTAGTTATTAATATACTAAATAGGGCCAAGAGGCCCCCAAGGTATACTTTCATTAAAGAAGCTCTTCTTCTGGTTCTGGAAACTATTGCCTACAAAACCAAAAGCATTAGTATCATAACTCACAAAATTAAGGTGAGGAGTAAGAAGTGGATTCAGGACTAATTTTGTGTCACACATTTGCTTTTTGTGATTCTCTTAGCATGGACACATGCAGTACTACACAAGAATTATATATTTTCTGAAACAGATCCACAACCAGACAGAACCCTGCTGAGTGCTGCTACTTATGGATTTAGCACTGGTCTATTTAGGAAGAAAGCTATCTCAAATATTTGCACATTTTCATTTACTTTTTTAAAAATATGTATTTATAAGTACAGATTGTGAAAGCTGTTGGGTCTACTCCAACATGAACATTTGCAATTAGTAAGTAAGGAGTACTACTAATTGAAATAGTTTGAAAATAATTCCTGAGCCAACACTAATAGGACATATCACAGTCCAAATCCATCTGGGGAAAAAGAAATCCAGAGATTCCAGAGAATGTAGAGCTTTTCTTTCTAGGCATGGGAGTTATCCAGTTCATACTAGGCATATGAAAACCCTGTTGTCCAGACTGAGAAAGGAGGAGAGTTTGTAGCCTGCCAAATAACACATCATGTTTAGGTGTAGTTTCTGCTTTCCCTCCCCCACTCTTCACTGTTCATTGATCTGCTTCCTCTTCCCAATGCCTTGCACAAGAGAGAGGAGAATTTAGCAGCTGTTAAGATTGAGGGCTTCTGGAGTGCAAAATAAGACATGCTAGAATTTGCTTTGTTATTATAAAACATTAAATATAATCCAATTCTGTTAACCACCCATAGAGCATTGGCTACCGGGCAGTATAAAAATGAAAATAAATGAATTAATTAAAAATTACAAATAGTATAATCACATACTAGATTTATTTTGGTAGAGTTACCTAGCTCTTCTCAAGGCAACTCAGGTATGTTCCCATGTGCAGAAAAGCATGAGGCTTACGTGTCAACTGTGCTATAACCTCTGCACTCATGCATTTTGCTCTTCATCCATACACGGAGAAGCTACAATTTGACACAGCTTTCTAGCATACAAATTTCACAACTACACCAAACAAAGCACAAGCATATGCAAATAACCACATATGCCAGTTTCACAGTTTTCCATATGGGAATGCCTCCTTAAGCAGAAAAAAATACCATTGCATGGGTAAAATTTTAGATGGCTTTTCTTACCCAGGAGAAAAAGGGAAATAACGGCAGCAAATCGGGTCAATTTATTTGTATGAGTTTGAGATTCAATAAGCTGTTTTATATACAAACAACCTGGGGATGTTTAAAGGAAATTAATGCAAACATGCTGCTTTACATCGAATTAACCTTTTGGATCATTTATTCCATATGAATCTGTTGCTGCCTTCCCGCTCCGCTGGACTACAACCCCCCTGCCCAGAAAGCACGCTGGCTAGGGATGATAGGAGTTAGGAGCCTAGCCCAGCTGGTCTACCGTGACGGGCGGCTACTCGAAGGTCTCAAGAAGGCTTCCTCCCGTCCCCAGCCACGATCCTGTACCTAGCGAGACGGCTGAACCCGGGCGCTTCGCGTGAGGAGCATGTGGCCCTACCCCGAGCCACGACCCGTCCCCATAAGGCACCGCTCCCGGGTGGGGCAGCCGCGCCGGAACTGCGAGGCTAACGGCCCCCACCCCCAAGCCCTCCTGGCACGTCTGCGCGCACCCGGCCAGTGCCCATTGGCGAAAGCCAGCGCGTGAAAAGCCCTCTCCGGGCGAAACGGGAATCCCGCCATGAGGGGCAGGAAGCCCTCTCCCCGGCATCCCCCTTTTCCTCCTCCTCCGAAATACCAAACCAAGAACCCTTTGCAGCGTATGTGCGGGGACTGGGGAATGAATGAAATACAGGGATCATTACGCCAGGGGCACAGCGCCGCAATGTGGAGTGCGGAAGGCGAAACGGCCGGCCCAGCGAACGGGGAAGCTCACCGCGGCAGGAATAAGGCTGCAGGGAGAGTGGAGGGGGGAGGAGGTGCGAAGCCCGAACGGTCGCTTCCGCCTCGAGCGGGAGGAGGAGGGTGGGAGGAACCACCGAGGCCGGAGCGGAGCGGGGGGGGGGGGGGCACGCGCACGCGCGCGCTCACAAAGGCCTCGTGCTCCGAGCTCTTCCTCCCGCCCCCCAGCGCGTCGGGCGGCCGTTGCAGAAGGAGGTTTCGTCTTACCTGATCTCATTATTGTAGCGCTCCGCCGCCCCAGTGTCGCCTTCGCCGCCGCCAGCTCCGCCGCCGCCGCTACTAGCACTACCACCTCCAGCGCCGCCACCACCTCCTCTTTCCGCCATCACCAGTCGACTCTGCCGCCGCACACGCCCACCCTCCTCAGGCATGGCTCCTCACTAGTGGCTGCTGGTCACGTCAATTACCGATCGAAAGAACCTCGGCCTAGCTCTGATTGGTTCTTGTCGCCGCCGATTTTGAATGAGGGGCGGAAAACGAGCGATAACTGGTTGGTTTCAGTGAAAGGCCCGCTAGAAGCGCCGTCGAGTTTGCGCCCTCTTCTGGCCCAGTTGTTTGTATGTCACGTGACCCATAACCCGGAACTGGCCCATTTTTCTGACCCATAAGGTAGTTTTGCCCATAGAGATAAGAATGAAAAGAAGATCAATCTAGTTGTGCATAACATTTCCGGGCTCGACTTGGTGAAGCCATTTTTAGTTGAAGGGCGCCAATTTTCGTTTCGAATGACTTCATGGCGGCTGATTTCCTGTAGCAGTTGTGGATCCCGCCGTGGAGCAGCAAAAGTGAGGTTACTGAAACGGGAATTTCAGCCTGCACGTCTGACCCTTTGCTAATGTGTGGTGAACGGAACGGGACGCCTAGATCCCGAGGAGAGGCATTCCTCTGAAGTCTCCAAGGCGGGATCTTGAAAGAAAGCGGAGGCCTACGACTCCCAGCAACGCATGCTGGTAGTTGCAGGATTTTATTATTTAATTACTGAAGGTGCATGGAACTGAAATGAAAGGCAACCTCGCCCAACTTGGGACCTCCCGCAGCTTTGGACATCACCTCCCAGCATCCCCAGTCAGCATGGATAGCAGGGGATGCACTGCAGTGCCCTTCGTATATTTCTGTTCCTCAGAACATGTCTACATGGTTTACATCAAAAAATTACAGTACTTGATTAAAATAAAATTAAATCATGGTCTGGCACCAGAAAGAATAGAGAGTCAGAGCCAGCCAAACCTCCCTGGAGAGCATTTTCCACAATCAAGGTGCCACCACTGAGGAGGCCCTCCTCACCTCCTTCAAATGGGGCTCTTGGAGAAGGAATTCCATAGACGATCTTAAGGACCGGGCAGGTGGATATGAAAGGAAGTGTTCCTTTAGATAACCAGGCCCTAAACCATTTAGGGCTTCATATGTTATTGCCAACTCCTTAAACTGGACCCGCAATGGACTTGTATTGTTCATGACACAAGTTATATCAAGGACAGTCAAGTGCCAAGGCACACTTATTTCTTTCAGAAGCATCCATAACTTCTTGGTTCCACACAGTAAAGGAGTTTGCTGGTGTTCATGTGTACAATTGCCTGAAATATATATTAGTAATAAATTGATAGTTGGCTTCACAGAATACGAATCATTCTCCTGCTTCATTTATGGTCCCTGAGTCAAATTCTCCCACAACATTTGATTCTGCTTTGTTTTGTATATTTGCATTCTAGTCACCTTTGCTTATTAGCATACCTTGTTTTTGTGTGTTATCAGTTTGTTCTTAGACACTTGCATAAATGTTATTGATTTCTTCTTCTTTGATACCTGTTGTTAGAGCATTAGCTTGAATTATGATTATGTTGTTTCTGAGCATTCTGATTAATATTATTAGTTGGATTTATATTATAGCCTCTTACTGCATACGCTACATCTTAACTCAGTATTGGAGCCACTCCATTTCTTCTGAGTTGGTCATTTCTTGCATTAAAGCACTTGGTGTTTGTCTTTCTGCAAATGTCCTATCCTGGTCCATTTTAGTTCACTCTTGCAAAGTACTGTGATGTTTAATCACTCAATTTCTTGGTTTACAGTTTCTAGTTTGCCTACTTCTCATGTTCCGTGTTCCAATTGCATGTGTTATGCAGCATCAGAGTTTCCTTTCACCTCTGCACATATCAGCCACCAAACTCCCTTTTGGTTTTGATCTACTTGTGTCATTAGTGGCCAACAGCATTATTCATAGTTGTCCTTTGTTCTTCCCTATTAGCTGGTTGAGTGCCTTCTGACCTGAGGGTTTCATCTTCTGGCACTAACTCTTCTTTCATTTTAGACTGTTTAGCTAGTTTAGTTTTCAAGGTAAGAAGATCCAGAAGTGGTCTACTATTGCCTTTTTCTGTGTAGTACTAACCAGTGTTAGCTTGAGTGTCACGGTCCTTATCCATGAGAGCTCCTCCATCAGTGACTCCTTCCAACTATTGCCACTGCCAAGGAGCTACACCACTTAGCTCCCATCACCATCTGAAGTATCCATTCTTGTCTGTTGAAGTGACCGTTCCTCTTGAAGAGGACGCCTCCACTTTGCCCATTCAATCTTGGGTGGTCCTGCTAGTACACCCAGCAAGTGAGACAGCCTGGCCTCCGGGGAGCACTGTTCTGGGTTTCTCTGGTACTTTCAAACCCCGTCACCATATTAAGGTGTGCACCCAAGAGGAAGAAAACAGGTTACTATTACAGCAAGAAACAGTCCATCTTGTGGCAGCTTTTAGTACTGCATCTCATTCATCATACTTGGTACAAGTTGGGAAGTAGAACATGAAGAATGGAACTGGGCACAAATAATGGAGAAATTTGCATCTCATAGTGCAGTTCCTTAGACTAAATAAGAAGCATGTTGAACTTCATCAGTCTATTACAGATTGGCATGCTTCATTTTTTAAAAGGATCTTTTAATATATTTTCTGCTTAAATAGAACTTCTAGTGTTAAATGTATAAGTAAGCAATTACAGTGCCACAGCATGAAAAACACTGGAAAATATTCCAATATGATGTTGGAAGACCTAAGTTTTAGGAAAATGTGTTGAATCTGATTATTGGAGGATATCTGGGAAATTCTCCAGGGAATTTCTATATTTCTCCTACCTGAGGTTAATTTTCTGCTTTCATTTTAATTTCATTCTATTTTATTTATTTATTTAACACTTTTGTGTACTATCTCATAGCCACATAGCTCTTTAGACAGTTTATATGATAAAAACCAACAGCATAAAACATCCTAAAACATCCTCAAAGGATAAAGTTAAATGTATTAAATAATACTAAAATATGTCCTGTGAACTAGTTAAATTTTTCCACTGTATCCCTCTTGGGAGGCGTCAGAACTAGTCCTGTGAACTAGTTAAATTTTTCCACTGTATCCCTCTTGGGAGGCGTCAGAATTCAGAAAAATGTGTTGGTAATTAGGGTTCTGTCCACACTGTTGTTTCTTGCAATATCTGGTTTTTGTGAACATAGTGCAACATGCCAGTATGGTCTAGATACCAAATTTGATCTAAAAGAAACTTTCTAGAAAAGGTTCCTCATCATAAACATTTGTTGTGGTGAGTCAGTACCTGCATTTGGTATTCTCAATGGCTCCCTTAACTACAGGAATTAATTTACAGTAGTTATTGTACCCTATGCTTATTTGCTCTGCACGCCTTCACCCAATCATTTCTTTGTGCTGGACCTCAAATGCTCAGTAGCCTTAAGTTGGCTGTGCATTTAGCTAGATAATTTTGCTGAAAACAGTGCTCAAGTCTGGGCTCTTGACAAAAGTGGAATGGTGTTTTTAAGAGACAATGGATTCCCAAAAGGGGAATAATACTACAGCTTCCTATTGCATGAATAAATGCAGCTAATAGAAGAGGAAAAGAAATTGCCCCTGAATATCAAGAAAGTGTGTTCCAGATATGTTCAAGTTGTACTCAGCTCTAGGCATCCTGCTATTATTGAGTAATAATGGCCATTGTAGAACTATAAGGCACATGGAGCAGCTGTGGTGGGCAAAGAAAAGCCTCCTAACTAGAGTGATGCAGATAAAACTGCCATCTTTATCCTGCATGCAGCACAAGGAAAACATTTGCATACCATAAATCCTCATAAATGCTTCATTGCTGAGTAGTCCTATTAATTGAAACTGGGTGGTGGTAGATTCAGGAAAGAGGAAGGTAGTCCCTCTATACCCAGTGGACAGTTAAGCTATGGAATTTGCTGCCAGCAGATGTTGTGATGGCTTTAAATGGGATTAGACAAATACTGTGGCTGTTGGTGGCTGTGTATTATCTCTAATATCAGAGGCAGTATACTTCTTGCTGGGGATGGCTAACATGGGTGGAAGGGTGCTGCTGTACCCGTGTTCTTCTTGTGGGGTTCCCACAAGCACCTGGTTGTCTGCTTGAGCAGACTGGTAGACTAGAGGAACCCTTGGTCTGATCCAGCAGAGCACTTCTTATATTACTGAACTGGGCTTGTATTTTCAGAGCTTACATAAGTAAGGATTAAAACTTCAGTCACCAATGCCCTCCCCACATCATTTGAATAATCCGTAAGTTGATTTTCAGTCTTCCTTTTAGCCACTAGGAGATCCCCTTCATCAGCTTTAGAATATGCTGATGCTGTTTTTCATGGATCTAATAATGCAAATCTTTCAGGGAGTCCTGGGTCTGGTTCTGACTCTCTTAATGGTTTGTCTAGTAGAAAAAGCATGTATGAAAACTCATTTATCCTGATGTCCATGCTTCTTCAGTGCTAGGATTTTCCTTTGGGTAGCAGTACAATATATCTAGATTGGTTTAACAACTTGTATTTTATTCAGCATTGTAATCTGCTGATTGGAAAGCAGGTTCTAGCCCAGACAAAAGATGGCACTTTCGTCTGGGCTAGAACCCATGTAGCAGCTGATCTGTTATTTCTCCCCATGTTATTAATGGCTTAGTAGAGTTTTTCATTTTGGATGTCCCTGAGATCTCCATAATCTAGGTGCCTTCTCCTTGTTGCATGCTGTGACCCATTCATTTAACTGTACAGATGTGAGAATGAATGTCCGTATTTACCTACTTACCTGGTAATAAACCCCAGTAAATGAGATCTGTTTATAAACATGCAAAGGACTGTACTGTTGTTCTAGCATCCTCCTTATTGCTGCATCCAATGCCATCAGAAGACTACAGATCCATTGGGGAAAAAGGGATTGTGTTCAGTAACAACGGAATAAAATTGGTGTGTGTGGGGGGGGGGCAGGAACTGTTAAGTGCAGGTAGTCCCCGGGTTATGAGCATCTGTGCTACGAACAATCTGTGCTTATGAAAAATTGAACCTAGAAGTCCCACCTCATCCTTGAGCTGCAAGTAGGCACCTATGGGCAACAGGTGGCAAGGAGACAATGGAAGGGAAGGAAGGAGGGAAGGGGAAGAAGGAAGGAAAAACAATGCTGATGAGCAGCCAAGTCAGAGCTAGGCAGTGACTCCAGGGATAATCCACCTTCCCCACCCCCAGCACAATCAAACCCTGACTCTCCAGTACGTGGTCCATCCTCTCCAACACCAGTCCCATCTCCATCATCATCCAGTTAAGGGTAGGCTTAATGTAGCTCAATAATCTTTTTACTATCTTTTCTATCTTTCTCTCTAAACTGTTTTATGAAGTGCATATCTACATACATACATACAGATTCTTTCCCTATTTTCAGTACCTGTAGTTATTTTGTTATTTCTGTATTATTACGTTATTAAAATGCTGTATTGTATTTAATATATTTTAGTGCATATGGAAGTGTTTCTTAAGTGTTTTATATGCTTTTTATATATGTGATCTGACTTATATACAAATTCAACTTAAGGACATTCTCAGGAACGGAGCTCATCCATAACCCGGGGACTACCTGTAATTCATTCATTAAAATGCATGTTAGGAGAATTGGGTATGCATGGCGGGAAGAATAATCCATCCCCACTGGACAGACAGTGATAACTGACCTTCCCAGTGTCATAGTTAGATGCTGTCCCCAAGAGTAGTGTACTTCCTCACATGTAAATCAATGGCAGGAATTCTTACATGCAAGAAAGAAATTATGTAAACTTGAAAATGCTTTTGGAATGGGAACAAAGCTTTTTCCTTATGCAGATGTCCACCTTATGTGAAGTAGCAGGCAAGTGTTTCGGAGTATAGTTCATTTACATAATCCCTTGACATTCTGAAATAGTCATTTAGAATCCAAACTTCAGAGCCCAGCCATTTGTTTGCATGGCTGCATGCTAGGTTCCATTTCTTGGGTCACATCAGAGTACGGAAGAACAATCCTTTCTTGCTTAAAGAGCCAGTGTGGTCTAGTGGTTGAGATTGTTGGACTGGGACTCAGGAGATCTGGGTTCTAGTCCCCATTGGGGGCTCACTCGGTGACTTTGGACCAGTCACAGACTCTCTCAGCCCAACCTACCTCACAGGGGTGTTGTTGTGAGGATATGATTGAAGGGATGAAGAAAATTATGCAAGCCACCTTGAGTTCCTTGGAAGGAAAAAGATGGGCTATAAATGTAATAGATATATATAGTTATATATCCGGTATAAATATATACTATATATATAGTATAAACATATACTAGATATATATATTTACGTGTATATATAGTATGTGTATACTATATATATAAAGATAAATCTATATGTATAGATGTATATATAATAAATAGACGCATAGTATGACATGATTCTATGCATGTTTCAGTAGAATAAGAGACCTGCAACTCTCAGCATCCCTCCACCCTGAAACATCTTGGAAATGTCCTTCTAAGCATGCATACGATTTGCACCCTAGCTACCTTTCTAAATCACTCAAGGCTGCTCATGGTATCAAATAACTGTAAAAGGTCAGTATAACTCAATTTGGTATATAATGTGACTCACTGCATGATGAGCCCCTAGTATGAAAAAAGTAAATGTACTTCTCTCAATGATGATTTACCTTGTTTTATTCAAATGGATTTACATCTGACTCTGAACAGCCTCTAGGCAGGCAGTGTTTCTAGCAGCCAGTTCTTGTAAGATGACATTGGCACAGATTTTCAATGTTCAGGACAGGAGCCAATAAGAAAGTCAAAGAAGCTAAACAAAGGGAATGAGAGAGAAGAAAGTGGTGTGTAAAGGGATAATTACGATTATTGCATGGAGGTCTCTGGTAAACTGTATTGTGTATTTTTAAGAAAATGAATAGGTTAATTGAGAAGCCATGTTTAACTGTCCACCTTTAAAACCAATGAAAATTATGTGTGTTCCTCTGTACACACACTTGCACAGACGCATGTACATATCTGCTCCTTTGATGTTACTAACGAATGAGCTCTTTTTAACTTACTCCGATGGTTGATAATTGTGCTCTAGCTCCTGGGCAAAAGTTATCAGTAATGTGGGTATGTAGAGTGGCCACAGCCATCAAATATTCATAGAGTCACAGATGGGAATCTACAAAGAGTTTGTACAGAAATGGAGCATATTCCCAGGCATTCTGTGGCGATCATGTCAAAACATCAAGAGGAACTGGTGATTTGTTGTTACAGTTACATAGACTGGTGTAGTTTGGCTTTTTAGAAGAAGGATAAGACTGTCCCTGTGCCAACTGGTGTTTCTAGTGGAAGTAGGTCAAGATGCACCAAAAGTGTTCAGCGGGTTCCAAAGAACAGAGATGCTGTCCACACATTACTCTTTTCCAGGTTGTGGTTAGTCAAATCTTGTTTGCTTCTAATGCAAGGGGAGGGGTTGCAAAAACAGGATTGTACCTCTCCAGCCAGGGCATGCAACACATAACAGCCCACTGTGTGAACATTATTCTGTTACAGCAGAACAGGGGAATGTCAGGCCTAGAGTCCAAATCCATCCCTCTTGTGTCCCAATCCACCATTTCCCCTTGACCCTTTTGCGGTTTCTCAGCTTTTGTGCAAGTCACTCCCCCCCCCCCATTCTAAATGGTTGAAATGCCTTTCTTAAGCCATTGTTCCTGGCAGGAAGAGCTTTATAATATTCTGACTGGGGAAGCAGCATATTTTGACTCCACCCCATACCTTTGGCTGCATCGCCTTTTGAGTGTTGCTCTCTCCCTCCGTTCAGCTTCTCTGAAACCGAATTTGACCCTCAGGCTCAAAGAGGCCTGCGTTACAGTGCAATCCTATTCTTAATTTCAGGCATCTGATTAAGATAAGGTGGCACTAAGTCTGCTTGGCTAGGGGGGTCATGAAGCTGGGCCAGTGTCAGAGGTTATGCTGGCAGAGCAGTACAGTAATGTTGGTCTGACTCTGCAAATGAAAAAGTCTGAAAAGTAGTGTTGGGGGTGTGGTGGAAGAGGAATTAATTAAAAGTGCATGCCCACTTACTGGTTGATTCTGCCTGCAGTAACAGTGTAATATGCTAGGAAAAGGGGTGGTATTATATGATAAAAACACGCCCCTGGAAGTAAATGGAAATCCTGTATCCCCTCCTGCTTTGCTGTATAGCCATGATTCCAGCTAATCAATGATCCACCCCCAGGAGTGGCATATAAGCCCCCAGCATGAAATAAGAATCTTCAGGGAGGTCTGGCGTTAGAGGTACTCTTCATTTAGCCCAGCTTTTATTTTGCGTGTTAGAGGAACTGTCCATGGTGCTGAAATCCACCCCCCCCCCCCGGTGGTTTGCTGCCTAGGAGCACCATGGATAGCTCCTGTCGTCATCGTTAAGTGCTGTCAAGTCATCTCTGCTGTGTGGTGACCATATGAATGAATGCCCTCCTGAATAGCCTCTCCTTGGCAGTGCTGCTTAGTGTTGTAAATTCAAGGCTGTGGCTCCTTTCATGGAGTCAATCCATCTCTTATTTGATTTTCCTTTTCTTCTTCTGCCTTCAACTTTCCCCAGCGTGATTATCTTCTCCGGGGGGCCTTCCCTTCTCATGATATGCCCAAAGCGTGTCAGCTTCAGCTTTGTCAGTTTCACTTCCAGGAAAAGTTCTGGCTTGATTCGATCTAGGACTCACTTGTTCATCTTTCTGTCAGTCCATTCAAAGTAAATGCTGCGATGAATAAAGAGCCCTACTGATACAGGAGTCATCAGCTTTCCTGGCTATGTTCATTGATCAAAAAACCTGCCAGTTTAAGACCAGAGTTCAGGCTATTTCATGTTGGCCCAGGCTTCATGAAGAGGAAATTAGAAGCTTGGGCTCATACCTTAACAGATGTGCCTGTGATCAGTAATGATGTTGTGCAGTGTCAGAAGCTGTGATTGCTTATTATATACCCTTACACTTTTCCTTTTTTAGACAAACCCAAAGGAGGAGGATGGAATGCCAGGGACCAGGAAAAATATCCCACATTGTCCTAGATCTGGGTAGCCTTAGTAAGCAACTAAGCTGTATTCTATTGCTAAAGCTATCCTTACCGGGGAGTGAAACCCACTGGATATTGTCTTTCAATTAAAAGTAATTTTTTCTTTATTCATTATTTTTGAGCATATTCACATCTTGTGTTTGCTCTGTGCATAAGAGGATGCCCAGGATGGTGTATGCTCAACTTGATTAAAAACAGCAATTGAAAGCAAAGAAATGCAGAATGTACATGAGACTGTGTTGTGGGATTTCTTTAACAGGGTGGTGGGTCAGCTTTTACAGGTATACTTTAAGACTGTACTTGTTGCTTCAGATTGGCAGAAATGGGAGCTAAGCCTATCCCAATCCCCTTTCTGCCCTTTTAGATTGTAACTCTTTTGGTGGGACTTGTTTCACTGATTTAATGAGAAACATTCCAGGATCCTTTTTCAGTGAAGAGTGGGTCAAAATGCTTTAGACAAATAAACAAGCCACGTCCTTCCAGAATGCAATCCTTGATCTGGATTGGGCCTCCCATACTGTTTACTTTTTTAAAATGAGTCACAAATTGTGAATTGCATCAATTGCATTTCATCTAGTTTATTTACGTAACTGGAACTATCTGCTGCTCCCATAATGCCTAATGGGCCTCAGCATTATTATCATCACATTAAAATGAATTCACAAAAACATGACACCTTACCTCCAAAACCGCAGTCCCAATCTTAGCTGTGTATTCACCATTACATGTGACAGAGCCCTCCTGACCAAATGCCACTGAATCCACAGAAGAGGATTTTCTTCCCTTTGCAATGCATTGTTGGAAGCTTATACAGGCATCGAATTCACCACCCATCTCAAACCTAGCCATCAGGAGTGCCTGAGGATAGGAAGGGCGCATTTTACTTTCTGGCTACCACAAGGCCACTGGGGTTGCATCTCCTGATTGAAGCAAAGCAGCTGGGGAATCAGTGCATTGCACAAAGTCTCCACTGGGAGCCAGAGGCAGGATAAGCCTCAGGCATATGGTGTTGAGCTTCATAGCTTTCCCCTTTCAGCCTTGTGTCAGCTTGTCAACCCCATCATCCAAAACAGTTAAGCAAGCAATTTATTAGCACGGCATTTGGTTGACCACTGATCTGCGATTCTAGTAGCAAAAAAATTTTTTTTGCTTTCTCTGTATATACCTAAATCTATATTTATCTCTACATAATACATCCCGACTCTATGCATGATTTCAGTGGGACTTACTCTTAAAGCAAGCATAAAGGACTGTAGCCTACTGCCATGACCCTAGCATGTTTACAAGGAAGTGGGGCCAAGGATGGCCCTATCATTAGGCAGAGGGTGGTGGCTGCCTCAGGCAGCAGACGGTGCAGGATGGCAGCAAGAAGCTGGAGGAGAGATGCTGTGTGCCACACAACCTGTTCTGCAATCTGTAAGTTAGTCTGATGCTGCCAGGCATGGGGAACGGATACTGTTCCATGATCAGAGTTGAAGAAAGATTCAACTGCCAGTCCAACTGGCTTTTGTATATGGAAGGAAAGAGAGAGCCTTCTTTTCCCTTTCCTTCCCTGTCTTGGGCTAGCCCTGGATGGGTTTCATTGGGTTCTTTTGGACTTACTCCCTAGTAAGTGAGTTTAAGATTATAACCTCATCTCATGCAGAAGTATACATGCCTGAGCCTACTGCTATCAATAGGCTTTGTTGCTTGCTAGTCGCGAAGTCATGTCTGACCCAACACAACCCCATGGACAACATTCCTCCAGGCCTTCCTGTCCTTCACCATCCCCCAGAGTCCACTTAAGCTCACACCAACTGCTTCAGTGACTCCATCCAGCCACCTCATTCTCTGCTGTCCCCTTCTTCTCTTGCTGTCAATTGTTCCCAGCATTAGGCTCTTCTCCAGTGAGTCCTTCCTTCTCATTAGGTGGCCAAAGTATTTGAGTTTCATCTTCATTATCTGACCTTCTAAAGAGCAGCCAGGGTTGATCTTCTCTAGGACTACTCCTCTAGTAAAATCTGTCACTACCTCCATTTCTTCCCCATCTATTTGCCAGGAAGTGTGAGGACCAGATGCCATGATCTTAGTTTTCTTAATGTTGAGTTTCAAGCCAATTTTTGCTCTCTCCTCCTTCACCTGCATCAAGAGGCTCTTTAGTTCTTCTTCACTTTCTGCCATTAGACTGCATATCTGAGGTTGTTGATATTTCTCCCAGCAATCTTAATTCCAACTGGTGATTCATCTAGCCCCGCCTTTCTCATGATGTGCTCTGCATAGAAGTTAAATAGGCAGGGCGACAGTATACACCCTTGCCGAACTCCTTTCCCAATTTTGAACCAATCAGTGGTTCTCACTGTCACTTCTTGACCCAAATATAGGTTTCTCAAGAGACAAATAAGATGGTCTGGTACTCCCATCTCTTTAAGAACTTGCCACAATTTGTTGTGATCCACACAATCAAAGACTTTAGCATAGTCATTGAAGCAGAAGTAGATGTTTTTCTGGAATTCCCTAGCTTTCTCCATGATCCAGCATATGTTGGCAATTTGATCTGTAGTTCCTCTGCCTCTTTGAAATCCTGCCTGTAGGCTTAAGAGCATCTATCAATAGACTTAAAAACTGTTGAATGAGAATTTATTGCGAGGTTCAACTTTATTTCCTACGGTTTACATAAGGACAAAAGTTATTGTTGTTTTAATCATTCTGTGTATGTCAATCAGCTCACTATTGCAATTATGGCCGGCTTATCACCCAATAACGTTTTGTTAATGGTAACTTTTAAGGTGATTTCTTCTTTACAGCTGTCCTAGGTACAGCTCCAGGTGAAATCTGCTTTAGGCTGTTATCATTTGCATTTCTGCAGAGGCTTCCTTCCTCATTCTATCTCAAGACCCTGATCATCAAGTCAACTGTAACATCAAGCCCGTTTTCATTTCCTCTGTCTCCTTTCCCCACCTAGTGTCTTATAATCTCTTGCCTGATGAAGAAATTTGGCGATCTCTTGAAATTGGAAAAGTTACAAATTTTTATAAAAATTTCCTGGTGTAATTAGTACCTTTTAAAAACACTAATGAATTTTATCATTTTGCTTGTGGTCAAAGTTACTTCCTTTGTATTTTATGTGAATTAATTAGATAGCATGCTACTGACCCCCTCTCTTTTCTTTAAAACAAGTGTGTGGGGCTCTGAACTGGATTGGAACCATCAAAAGAGGTTTAACCCCCCCCCCACACACACACACACAGACACTCACACACATGCACATAGGCCATAGCAAATCTATATCAGGGCCAACTAGAGCTGGTACACTTTTTAGAAGTGATATCTGCATATCTTCCCAGGTTATTGCAATGCCATAGTTCATGATGGAGTGGCATTTGATAATATTTTTGATA
The DNA here is from genome assembly GCF_004798865.1 of Varanus komodoensis. Lineage (NCBI taxonomy): Eukaryota > Metazoa > Chordata > Lepidosauria > Squamata > Varanidae > Varanus > Varanus komodoensis. The sequence goes on from NW_025336480.1 coordinate 5,910,631, forward strand.
CCATACAAATGGAGGGGGGGATCAAAGACAACTTATTTCTCACTTTCCAACCTTATGCCAGCAGTAAATGGAGCGAGGACTCATTAGCTCGAAGCACTGGGACTTTTTGATTAGCAGATTTGATGATGTCACCTGCCACCTCGCTCCTCCTGTCGCCTTTTGAACATTGCGCAGTCCTCCCAGCATGAAATAGATTTTGTGATGTGACTGTTTTAATGCAAAGTATTTAGGGGTGGCTTAGACCTATTAGCTTTACAAATGACCAGTTCATGGCAGCGATTGAAACAGTTTTTTCCATCTCCACAATGTATTAAAAAAAAATACATCTGCCTGTATTTTTGGATTTCGCTTGGAGGTGTGGTTATGGACAGGGAAAAATGTTGACTTCTAGGTTAATGGAACTTCTTATCCACTGAAGCTTTTATTTTGAGC
>NW_025336480.1:5911162-6005465 GCF_004798865.1 Varanus komodoensis
ATATGTTAAGAAAATAAAAATTAATTTAAAAAAGAACTTCCACCAGTCCTAGTCAGCACAGGCAACAGTGAGGGACAAAACCTTAGATAGGACTCAAGTGCTCCACCTCCATACTATGCAGTTGGGGTCTGAAGCACGGTCCTTGCCCAGGCCCCAAGCCTTCAAGGACTTACTTCTGAGTAAGTGTTGCTTGTCGAGTGTTGTACAGGTTGATCACTCCCTCTGCCACCCTCCTCTCCTACACATGCAATCTTTTAGTGGTTTCATAGCTGTGAAATGTAAGGAGTTGTTACGAAAGTGGAAATCTATATAAAGCACTCTGTAAAAATGTTCTAGGGTGTGATGCATCAGGGCAATGAAATGGCTGTTCACTCCTTACTGGCTTTATGAAGATATTTTAGGCCCAAGTCCCTTACTCTTATTTGTTTCATTACCAAAGCAATTTGCTTCCTTGGCTTCTCGCACAAAGAAATAGCTTTTAAAACCCTCCCTGTCATATTGACCTTCAAGACAATGGGCACCAAAGCACAAAGCTCACAGTGCCTCTGAGAAGTTTCTGATTATAACCCATTATCTGAAGTTCTGTGATCCAGATCACTGAAGTTTCAAGCACAGTTAAATAGGTTCAGAGACACTGACATCTTGTCATTTATTCCCCCAGATTTCAGCTTGAAGTTTGATGATGAATTAAAATTTTTGCCCTGGGCTGCCTGGAGGGCCTCGAGACTACAGCAGTGGCAGCATCTGCCATGGGAGACCCACAGGTCCTATTCCGGACTGTGGCAACCTTCAGCTGGCAGATGAGCACAATCAGGACGGGGGGCGACAAGAAAGGAGCTTGGGAAGCATGGCGCAGGCGTCTGCCGCTCTAACTGCAGGATCCCTGATTTGTCAACTTCCAGCATAAACACGGCATTTCAAGATATGAGTTTGAATGGATGCTGAGAATGCTGTGATCAGCATCCAGTGCCGGAGTGGGCTGAGCTAGAGAATGGGCAGGTGTAAGGAAAGGCAAAACATCCAGTAGATAGGTAGCTATATACAGTTGAATTATTCTGAATCCCTAAAAGAATGAGAAGAGATTATCTGCTATTTCTCCCACAAGTTTTGAGAATAAAATGTATAAATGATTAATGCTTTTTTAAAAAGGTGAAAAATGGGGAGGGGAGATATCTGGTATGCTATCAATTTTCCTTTATTGGCACCACCTTTTGATGTTTATCCTTCATTTTGCAAATCAAAACATGCCTTGTCCCAGTCTTTTAGCAGTGTTGATGATGTGCTTAATGGATGCTCCCAGTGGAGTTCTTGACAGAATGAGCAGCAGACACGTGTGAGTAATAGGACAAGGAAAGGAAAGGTTTTAGCTTGTATATTAGGGGTTGCTCTATTCCTGTCTGGATAGATTATGAACTATTTTTCTTATTATTATTACTACTACTAGTTCTAACTACATGCATTCTGTGAGAAATTTTTCTGAATGTTCAGGTACATTAGCAATATAAAAATAAAATCCATATACATTATTCAGGCCATAAGCCTATGGCCTCTTACATCATCTAGGTTTATTCAGAGTCCCAGTTCTGAGACCCCACCATCTCAGAGCTGGGACTCTGAAGGCCAAGTCTCCTGTGCCACACGCTCCCGGTCACAACTGGGCCCTGGAAGGGGAAGGAGGGGCATGCCAGAGCACAGGAGCAAAGGAGGCCAGAGCCATGAAGTCATCCCTGTTCCATTCACATCCTGGCCTCCTTCCCTCTCCCTTCCACACATTAAACCTAGATGGCTGAAAATAACCCTCTAGATAAAAGGCAGGGCAAGAGGTGCAGCAGCAATGGAACTGCCACAGCCGTGCCTCTCACCTTGCACTGGGTGCTCGGACTCCAGAGACTTAAGAGCGTCTGCTGTGGCCACTAGAGGACTTCACCTGAAGTAGGTTATTCAGTTGCACCATTTCGCCTGAGAGCTGCCCATCAGCTACCTTGGCATCCTATACGGGGCAAGCAGATTAGAATTGGCCGGCTTTACCTTCTTGCCTCTCAGAGTCTTTCCAGGAGAAGTTTTATTTATAATCAGCTGCCGTAAGAGATTCAGTCATATTCATCGGGATAGTGCTTCTCTTGAAGATAACTTGCATTTCCCCAACATTCAAACTGCAGTATTTTGTTTCTGAGAAAATTGGTTTGCTCCCCCCCCCCCCGCAATCTCTTATCTCCTGTGTCTGTGGAGATATTGAGCATTGTATGGAAAGTGCTTCGGTGCAGGATAATGCCCATTGAAATCTCTGGTAATCAGCTTTACAACTCCTTGTTTACTTTCCCATGCCAGATTTGTTTGATAAATGTTTTTAAAACTTCAAGATTATGCTGCCAATGGTTAATGGTGGAAAGGAGCAACAGATGCTTGGATGCTTGGCATCAGTCATACCGATTCACTACCTGACCTCTATGTTACTGCAGATTTATAAAATGTGCAAAGCATGAAACCCCTTCAGGGTCAGTCCCATGGTACAGTCATGTTGTTTCATGTGAATATACTATAATCAGCACACGGCATCCTTGTGTATGTTTGTGTGTGCGTGTGTGCACACGTGTACGTATGTCGTACATGGAGAATCAATAGCTGTTACCTCCAGTGTTGCCAAAGTTCAGAATTACCTGGTCTGGAATACAGATTAATCCAGTTCATCACTGTCTACTGTATTACAAATCAAGCATCATTGTAGGTCCATGCAGAAAGGCTATTTAATGCTAAATGCCCTGTTTGCTGAAACAAACATGTGCTGACTGCTGCAAATTGGCCTCAGCTGCAAAGATGGCTGCATAAATGCCTGCTCAGAACTGTTGTATTGCTCAGGCCTTATTCTTACTGCAGTGCTCAAAGATTCAGGTAAACTTCAGGTGGCTGACCCTCCGGCCTGGGGCCAAACCTGCCCTGTGTAGGATTCCAATCTGGCCAGATGGCCTCACCTGCCTCCCCTCCCCTCCCTGATTACCCATCAATTGGGTGGTTTTGCAACTTTGCACACTGTTCCCCATGATAAAAATTCAGGATGCTTCCTGTAAGCTCAGCTACTGAAAGTAAGTACCTTACATTAAAAGCTGCTGGTATTTTTGGTGTTTTCTCCTTGTCCATTTTGCCTTTGGTGCTTGCCACCACTGGAATCCAGGCCCTGTTTGTATCCCAGAAATTGCTTTTGGCCCTTGGACAGTCCCACTGTCAACTAGGCAGTCAGGCCACCTGAGAAAACTTGCTTTTTTCCAATTCGTTCTCAGTTTGAGTAGATTCCCTCAGTGGTTTCTTGCAGACATCTTGTGTGACTCTTGCACCACATTCCATGCTAAAAAGACTTCTTGTTGCCAGAGAGGATAGTCTGGGAGCCAGGGTGGCAAGCTGCATTTTCAGGCTACTCTTTGCCTGAAAGGAGAAGCAATACAGTGTCAAAGGAGAAATAGCCCCAGTGGCCACTTAAGAATCACCAAAAAGAGGACACTAGTTTGCAAAACGTTTGCATGTGTTGCTGTATACATATAGATACAAATTTAGAAATTACTAGACTTGAAATACTAGTATTGCATTCCATGTATCATTATTACATTTCTATACCATAGCCAAAGCTTTTCTGGGCAGTTGACAACATTTAAGTCAGCCATCCAGATTTCAACCAGGCCTAGCCCTGCTTAACTTCCAAGATGAGGCAATATCAGGTACTTCAGACTATGCATATGCATATATTTCTGTATAGACAAACATACAATAATTCTCCCCATAACGAAGAAGACTGTGACCGGAAGATTTGTGTGTCTTGCTCAGTCTACTGTCCAGGTACTTTTGACAGACAATTTCTAGGCTCAGCTTTTCCTCCTGATATTTATCTCTAACCTGGATCTGAACAGAATAGCTCCTCAGACAGAAGATGCCTTCAAAATAGAGGTTAGTCTTTTGGCAGTCATTCAGATAGAGGGCTGACTTTTGTAAAAGAGAGCACAGGGACACCCTACGTACTTGGGGAAACTCTCAGATAATAGATAAATAAACAACTTTCCTCTGTGTGATGCACAGAGTGCATTCAAGAACTTGAAAAGTACTATTATATCTCCCCTCAGTCATCTCGTCTTAATGCTAAACATGCCCAGTTCTTTCAATCTCTCCTCATCAGGCTTTGTTTCCAGTAGCCACCTCATCCTTGTTGCTCTCCTTTGAACCCTTTCCAGCTTGTCTGCATCTTTTTTAAACTGAAAAAGAACCAAAACAATTTAAGACATTGTTGCTGCCACTGCTTCTTCCCTGAAGCATTTAAAATAATAAATCAATAAATAATAAATTTTTCTTCTGAAATTTTAGTTATTTTTGTCCCTTACAATTACCCTGGACTTCAATGGGTTCTTTTAATTCCCACCTAATCGAAAGTTCAGAAGTCAGGCTTTCTCTTCAGAAATCAACTGTATCTCATTCTCAGTCAAGCTGAGGAGAGTTTGCTCATTGCTAGATGTAATTAGGGCTACCGGATGACTACTGCAATGGGATGACACAATAGTTTTATGAGTGACCTTTTTTCATATGACACATTTATTGTGCACTTAAAGTTGTTCAGAGGTGCTTTAGAGGACACCTTCACCCTTTGGTTTGTTTCTGAACAGCCCTTTTGGTGTTTTATTTATTTATTTAAGAAAAGGGAAATGAGATGCCATTTGCAAAAGTGGCTCCTTCCCCTGCTTTTTCCACTTGTGTAATTGTGTTCTTCTGCACCACAGTGCCACTTAGAGGTTATGTAATGGAAAAGCAGGAAACGTGAGTAGCAGTTGGATCTCGGTTCTGCGACAAAGCTGAAAGTAGACACAGTGACTTAACAGTCTGGGGTAGAAAAGTTCAAGCAAGAATGCCTACCATCTATATCACACATTTTATGTGTTCAAGGCACAGCACATGATCATCACAAATCTTAGCCTAAGCCATTTTTATCAACTATTGGATGTGGGTTTGAGGAATTATTATGATTGCATTGCATTCATTTCCTGCCTCTTTTCCTAGTTTGAGGAACCCAGAGTAGCTTACATAGCTCTATTTTATCCTAATGACAACCCTGTGAGGTAGGTCAGCTCACCCAGTGAGCCTCATGGCTGGGTGGGGGCTAGAACCTCAACCTCCTGGGTCCCCAGTCCAGCACCGTAAGCACCACACCGCACTGACTCTCAGAGGTGATTTGCTGAGGCCTCCTGACAAATTTGGTTTGTTTATTTATTTATTTAGAAAATTTCTATGCTGCCCCATTCGCCGAAGCCTCGGGGCGGCTCACAAATAAATCAATTAAAATACTATAAATTAACAATATAAAACAAGTTAACAATATAAAATAAGTTTTATGTCTGATTTGAACCAAGGACACTGAAGGAGATGCCAACAAGGACAGGCCTTCACTTGTTGTCCCTGCTGCTATCCCTCTGCATCACCTGCCAGCAGTAGCCAGGCAGGGACATGCTTCAGTCCAGCTTGCCACAATAAGGAAGGCTGGGCTCAGGAGGGCAGTTGTGGTCCCACTGACGAGGGTTATTCCTGTTCCTCACTGCTGCTTGCTGTTCCCCTGCCTCTCCCTGTGGCCCTCACAGTGGTGGCCATGAGGAGAAGCAGCAGCACTTGCCCTGCCTCCTTGTTCTCTTTCTCTCTGTGCAGCAAGCAAATATGCAAGCCAGTACTGCCGATGAAGAGGAGGAGCCATTGCAGTAGGCCCCAGAGGCGGAGAGAAGGCCGAGTCCCCCTTGATAGTATCCTGCCCAAGGGCCCTCAAAAACCCAGAGCTGCTGACAGGAAGGCTCCTATTCTTATTTATATCATTTGAACCCTTTGGTGAGCTGCCCTGAGCCTGCCAGTGGAAAGGCAGAATAGGATGGACGCAAAAACAAACTGATCAAAGAGGTGAATAGATGTGCTTCTTCACGACCAGCTTTCTGCGCTGCAACTCCACAAGTTCTTGTGCTTCTCATCCGCAGATGAGAACTGCCAGGTCTTCCTTTAAGGTACCTCCTTAAATTCAGCAAGGTCTTTATATAGCATCAACGTCCTCCTGTCACACCAATCATATTCCACTTCTGAAACCCTGAATTGCAGCTACAGGGCAAGGTGTGTGCGTGTGCGGGGACACAGCTGCGCTTTTGTCGCTGAATTCCGTCAGAGTTTTGGAAAGCTTCCCTCCCCCCCCTTGAAAGATGGTCACCGAGCTGACATTAATAGAAAAAGACCATTAAAAAGCTTTATGATATTCTGTTCTCTGAGTTTTGGTCCCTCTTTCCCTTTGTTGCTGCTGGCATTATGTGAATTATTGATGTGTCTAGGTGCTTCTGCTCTCCCATTTCCTCTGCAGTGCTTCTCCTTATGCCTGCTTCACATCCTTCCTCTGAGCAAAGGATCACACCACGTAGAGCCCAGATCAGTTTAATTAGCGCCTGTCAGAGCTGCCATGTCAGGATTGCCTCTCCCTCCTGATGTGGGTGGCACTTGCAGCCCGCCACACTTTTGCAGCCAGACTTCTTGCAAAGCCACCCAAAGAAGCACGGGAGGGGGACTGCCCTGCCTCCTGCCACCAAGGCCACCTCATACCTTTATGTGTTGCCCACCAAAGTTCCCTCGCTGTGCTGGGCTGCTTTGAGACACCGGGCAGTAGGGAAAATGACAGAGCCCTAGTGCAAGGATGGGCAACCTTTGGCTCTCCAGATGTTTAGGCCTTCAGTCCCCATGATCACTCACCGTTGCTTATGTTGGTTAGGGCTGATGAGAGTTGTGTGCCAAAACAGTGGGAGGACTACAAGTTGCCCACCCCTGCATTAGTGTGACTGATGCTAGTGCAACATTGCTAGCACTTGCCAGGCAAAGTTAAAACACAGATTTGTGGCAAACTGAATAGCTGAAATTTGGTGGCAAGTACACTGCCGAACTCTAGTAGCAGACTGCTGCTTTCCCTCACACTATGACATTGGTGTTGGTGCTGTGAGGGCATTGGCTACTGCTTATAATCCTAGTCTAGTTCTGATACTGGAAGTAAACCGGATTAGAAAGGAAATGGCTTAAAGCAGTGCAGTGTGGATAAAGGGCATTCCCCTATTAAAGCTGGCTATCCTTCCATTCCATAGGCAAAGGAACAAGAGTAGATTCAATACATTTGTATACAGTGGTACCTTGGCTCATGAACTTACTCCATTCCACGACTCTGGTTGTGACCCAAATTGGTCACGAGCTAAGTCAAATTTCCGCATAAGCTTCAATGTAAATAATCCGTTCTGCAACTAATTTTTTTAAATCACTAAAATTTCAAGCAAAGTGACAAAGAACAACAAAGATTGTGGCCATCTCCCTCATCCCCCGAGCATGACGGTGGTCGTGCTCGTGCAGGGAAGATGGGTGCGATCACGATTGTCACCCGATGGGGAGTTTGAAACCTGAGGCAAAATGTTTCCTAAATTTCTGTTCGTGACCCGATTTGGTCATGAACTGAGGCGTTTGTGAGCCGAGGTACCACTGTATTTTGTTACGCAAGGGTAAGGGACACTGGAGATAGGGTGCTTATTCCATCTAGTAGAAGAGCTTTGAAATGAAGGTTAATCTTAATTGTGCCCTGTATTCTAACATTTTATTTATCCAACTTTTATCTCACCTTCTTGGAGCACAGGCAGAATATCTGCGGTTTATCACATTTAATCCTCACAACAACCCAGCAAGTTTGGCTGTCCTGAGATGAGGCAACTTATCTGGGCTACCCAGTGAGCTTCACTAGAAGCCACTGTGCAGGACAGTTACTGAAAACAACACTTTCCTGGGTTGGGAAGACACACAGGCCTTTAAACAGAATATTTGGATGAGGATGAAGGGATACTGTTCAACCAGTTCTGTGCAAATGAGAATTAATTAATACTCAGTGCTTAGTATACATGTGAGAACACTTCAGGTTTCTGACTCTTTGATCCTTTGATTCAGTTTATCAATGTAATGTGCTCCCACTTGTGCTCCTCTTTGACTCCTGGACTGGTTTGCCTGCTCAGTCAACAGGCAAACATGCATCTGGCATTGCATTGCAGGGAGCTGTTTGGATAGGATTTGGAGTGGAAAAAATGGTAGGTGGGAAAAGGGTAAGGCATTCTTTCTATGCCTGCTATCTTCCTTGAAAAGCTTCTTTTTTTAGAAAAATAATCATAAATGCTGTCAGGACATGATTACACACATTATAGTTCAAGCCAGGATCTTCCTTCTTTTGCTGTAGAGGATAATTCTTTCATCCTTACTCTCAAACAGTCCTGAAACTTCCTGCATCATTAGCCTGTAATTATCCTCCAGGCGTCTGTCCATGGACTTGGACAAGGTTAAATTTGCTGCTACTTGTGAGAATTCAGCTGTCCTTCAGCATGGATGGCTGTCTGGATTCTCAGGGTGCTCAGTCCTAGAATATCCTTGGCATGCCTGCAGCAGAAAGGTATGAATGCATGAACCTCATTAACGAGCCTGCGTAATTGTTTACTCTGAATGGCACTGGTTGTCCTGGGTCTGAGGCAGAGGTCTGTGCCTTTACCCATGGCCTGTAGCTTTCAACTGTTGATGCTGGGGATTGAATAGGCCCTTCTCCAGGCAAAGCATCTGCTCTACCAGTGAGCAGTGGCCCCTCCACTGATACCTTTTAAAACCTGGATGGGACACCTCCAGACCAAAGCAGGATATGGCCTGTGGGAGCGCCACACGCAACCCCTGGCCTTATCTCCAATTAGACAATTAGTGATCAGAGACTAGGGATTTCCTCTCCCCACTCCTGCACTATAAGCAAGGCTTTAAAGGTTTAGATGTTAAAATGAGATGTTCCTTTCACACAAGGACCATTTAATAATGCTATTATTCTTTGGGAGGGTCTCTACAAGGCCTTGGCATTCCATGCAGAGTGCCCTGGTATTGTGGTGGGTGTCCTTTTGCCCCGCTTCCATTTGGCAGCTTGATCTTCACCTTGGGCCATGGAGTAAAAGAAGCTGCAAAGGTTCTTCCCTGCAGGAGACTCCTTCCCTGCCAGGGCTGAAAAACCATGAAAATTGAAAGAGGTTTCTCTTGCTTCTCTCTTCTTTCCCTCTAGCTGGCAACCCAGATACTTTTCAAAGCCTAAACAGACAGGAAAGGCAAATACAGAGCCTTTCAGAGTGGTGATTATTCCTTGCCTTCAGTAGGATTCCCTATGACTCCCTTCAAACCCAGCTCCCCACACTAAAGAGGTATCAGCCAGGGAATATGTTGGCTCCTCTGTAAGTCCCCTTGTACCCAAGGCTGCCAAGTAGCCTGGTGCTGCTCTAAGCTTGGCAAATAAGTAATATTCATTGTTCGCTAGATGCCCTTCAGCCAAGTGATTCATCTTTGCTTTGTTCCTTGGGGGCATTTCAGCTGAGGAGCATCTTGGGAAGAGATTCTTCAAAATAGCAAGAGGCAGCCAGTTGATAATAGCTGGGCACAAGAAGCAAAGAGGGAGGAAAGAAGTTAGAGCTGGTGGGTGTGCCAGGCCTGTCTCTGTTTTAATTCTACTAATTTCAGAAGTATCAGCTTTCAGAGCAATAAAATGGAATGGAAGGGAATAATTTGACCTCTTAAAGGAATAATTCTCACAGCACTGCAATGCTAACTCAGATGAAGATGAGGCTTTTAATTTTTCTTTTCATGTCAGTGTACCTTGAGCGTCTTCTGTCTACTTTGAATTCATGAGTCTTTTTTAAATTCAGCACAGCTTTATCACTTTTAGAAATGTACATTCTGCAAGGCATTCTGAGTGTTATGGGTAAAACGGAAGTCTTTTCAAAGAGGTTATAAAATGTGCACAGTTTTCCAGAGAAAGAAGACAGAATTTTCCATCTCTTGAGTTAATATTAAATTAAGTATTTTTTTAAAAAAATGTATTCCATTTACTCCAGGGAGCAGAAAGCTCCTTCTTCTACTCAGACTGAGTAAATGTTGGGGAACTGTACTCAGTCAGTTATTCAGGGAATTTTATTTCCATGACATATTCTGTTGACCATATTTTACTGAATGATACCACAATGACTATTAGTTACACCTGCACATAAAGGGACATAAGGGACATAAAGAATAAAAGGAACATAAAGAATAAAAAACTCTAATCACATAATAAGGCCTGGGGTCCAGATTTAAGCTGCCCCAAGTGGCTTCTCCACCCCTCCTTCCCAGAGCCATTCCTCCTGCTCTCTGAAAATGGGAAAGTTAGGAGACCCTACTGGTTGGAGGGAGTTGTGATGTGGGGCATAGGGCAGCTCCCCATGAATCAAAGAGAAGGGCATTCTGCAAGTGGATTCCTTCCCCTCTCAGAAGGCAGATCCTGGATCCAGCCTAATATTTGCAGAGAGGAATGTGTTGCTCAAAGGTGGAGGGTGACAGCAAACCCTGAGACACCTCAGCCACTATTCTCTGTGGTTTCTTCCCACTCACAAACCCCCCAGTGTCAGAGCCATCTGTGCCTTTCAAAATGAGATGAGGCTGTGGCAACCAGCAAAATATGGTTCCACTTTCCTGGTCAAAAATTGTAGCCATCATCCAGATTCCTTCTTTCCCCACTGAGGTAAAGGGGAAGAAGGTGGAAGATGGAGAATCAGGACTCACTTTGTTCAGGACTGCCTCCAAACGGTTTGCTGCCAGAGGCAAATATGTAGCATTCACTGCTATTTTGTATTCAGCAGCTGACTGGCCTGGTGGCTGAGACTTACTTCAACCCTGGTGATGTGACAGCATCCTCTGCTGTACCGAAGGGCAGAAGGGTAACTTGGTGTTGCAAGACAGGCTGGGTGGCACACAGAGCTCTGTCCCCCAGCCCCCACTGTTCTATTATACCCCAGCCTCTACAAAGTGAGGTGGCTGCTTCAACTTCTACCTGGTGGTAGAGACGGCTTTTGATATGACTGTGGATAGCGGGAGAAGTCTGGAAAAGAAAAGGACTGACCACTAGTGTTTATCGAGAGCAAAGTCTGAGCTCTAACATGAGTAAGAGTGGGTGGGATCAGGCACAGAACAAAGGGAAGAAGATTCCCTGCATTGATTGAAACATACTTTTCAAGTGACTGGTAAATTCACAAACCATTCTTTCATGGCTGTTAGCCATGATAACTTAATGGAGCCTTCTAGTCAGTCCCATGGCAGCATATCTCCAAAGCTGGAGTTAAAAAGCAGAGAGGATGACAAGACCAGAGAGGCCCATCTGAAGTTCTTATGTTCTTAATCAGCAGGCACCCTCGAGAAGAGATGGGCTTAGCTGGGCAAGGGGACTGCTTGGTTTCCACTGTAGCAGCTCCACTATGTGCGCGCTCTCTCTCTCTCTCTCTCTCTCTCTCACACACACACACACACACACACACACACACACACACACACTTCATGCAGAACTACTAATGTAGGCATGATTCCTCTGTTACACACTCTCTCTCTGATTATAGTCCCAGACATAAACATGGAACAGCATGATCACAAGCTCTGGTTGAGCCAGGTCATGGCAAGATACAAGGAAAGATGGCCTAACCTGTGTGTTCTGACTCCCCTCCTCCACTTACCTGGTTCACCTGATGAAAACAGTCCACCATGGCTTATTTGTGCTGGTGGCTATTTTGAATGTTCGGGTGCCAACAATGGCTTGTCACATCCTCTGAATCCAGTTGATACAAGCTGCAGCTGCAATCCAAATACTTGAAATGGGCACCTGCATATTCTTCAACACTCCATGACTTGAAAATTGTGGTTTTGATACTGCCTATTGTGAAGGAAAGAGTCTTGCAGTCATGGAGATATATAATATTGAGTAGACCTAAGCTTATTTGGGGTTGCTGTGACATTTTTAGGCCATTCAGTTAATTCAATGAACACTGTCTAAAATACTCATGCAAATAAGGGACTGGAAACTAGTAACCAACTTCATAATTATCCTGAACCCATCTGCTCCTTTCCCCAGTTGTTCCTGGATTTGGAGCCTCCCAGATCAAAAGAGCTCTCCCTAGTTACAATTTGTGTGTGTGTGTGTGGGGGGGGGGGGGGGGGGACTCTGCAGCAACCACAATGTGTCCCTGTTCCCCTGACTAAATAACATGAGTGATGCAGAAGCTTTTGTGGTGAGAAGGCAACCTGGCCCTGCTACCATACATTCTACTTTGGCCAGCCAATGTCCAAGAGATTTCTTCAAAGGACTTGCTTGACAAGCTGGGATCCTCCTCTTCGGCTAATGCAAGCAGCGCAAAGGCTAAAGAATGGCATGATATTTAGGCAGATATTCCTCAGGTCTTTGCAGACATGAGTTCCCAGGACAAGGCGTCTCTTCATGACGGGTTTAGAGAAGATCAGAGCATACTGCTGATCTAAGAGAAGCACACCAGCATCTTCCCCCAGCCCCTCCCCATCTCTGCATCTCGGAAGGAGGCTGTAGTGGGACTCTCAGTGCTGGATGAGCAGCAGAGTCACAGATCAAGCAAGAAGGGACAGGAGACCCCTGTCCCCATCACTCACTTGATGCAGCACAGTCAGTGTCTGTCAAGGAGCTTGTCGGCTCGTTTGTTTCCTACTGTGGAACTCCCTGCCTGCCTGCTGACAGTTTGGGGCTGCTGCTTAACAAGCCCCTCCAGGTTCCATTTCCTTCTCTCTCTCAACTTCATGATGTACCCAAACTAAGCAAGGAAAAGAAAAGGCAGGGTGAAAGTTCTGTGGTGCACTTCTTCCACTTGTGCTGGTCTCTGGCTGCCGGCTGCCAGCCCCTCTCAGTGTAACAGAGGAGAAACAAGCTGTACAGACCACCAGGGATTACAGTTGCTGCCGCCTCGTCATTAGCCATCATTCTCACTTCTGAAGCTTGCCAGACAATGACAAATGCCCAGCAGTGAGAGAATTCAGCTCAGTAAAGCGAAGGGAGAGGTCCTTCAATTAAAGATGCAAACAAAACAAATCAATGGACCATACAATTAATGATATTGCAAAAACACAAAACTGCAGAAATGTGCATGCCAATAAATAATTGAAAGGTTGGCATTCAATCTCACTTCCGATGGATATATATAGCATACATGTACCCAAAGATTCAAAAACACGTCTCATGAGCAATGGACAAAATTGTGCTTGTAAAGACACAAAGGGTTGACTTAAATGGTTGTAAAAAAGGAGGTGCTAGAAGATGCTGCACAAACGACAAGCTCCTATGTGCAACAAGGCCATTGAGGAGATGAGGATGGAGGGTCTTTATATATCAGAGGATAAAGTAGGGCAACACTTCATTAGGGTACTAGGTCTCTTTTTAAGAGTGCGATGCAGTGGGTAATGCAATCGCTACTGATCTTAATCCTACACAGAAATAAGCAAGACAAGGCTTCTCTCAACTACTCACAAGTAAGTTGAACTCAATCACATAACAGAATTTTCAAAGAGCAGCCTATGTACTAAGCCTCTGCATGTGCATGTGTGCGCACCTCTGCATGCCTACCAGAAGCAAGCAGGACCAGCCTCAGAAGAAGGCAGAACTGAAAAGCTCAGCAGTTTCCTTCCCAGGCCCCAGGCCCTCACCTCTGTGGGCAAAAGCTCTTCTCTCTGATTAGGAGGAGACAGGCAGGACCTGGAAAAGAAGCTAACAGAAGAGATGGGGAACCATCACAGGCTGGATGAAGCAAATCCAGGAACTGTGGATCATCATCTGGCCTCCTAATCACCTGAGACAGAAGAGGCATTCATGGTCATGTTATTTGCCTGGTGTGAGGGGTGATGCTGCTGATGGTACAAGGCCTTAGTCTGCCATACTCCTTATTCCCCTTGAAGTTGGCTTTTACTACATGTGATCCATGAAATGGAATGCAACCCACCAGCCACTTATTGTGGCCTGCCAGCTCCTGGACTCCTCCCACCATTTTCGTAGCCCTAGGTGGCTGTAAAACTAATTAAGTCTGTCAAGCCCTGAAAGGCCAGCATACATGGCTTATGGGATCCAATGCGTCTGGTGGGCAGACAAACTTTCCTTAAAGAGATTGTCTGCTACAACTAGCTGCAATCAGGTTGTCCCTTGTTTGTCTGTCAAAGAGTTGTGTGTTAAGTCCAAAATGTTCATTCTTTTGTATCCTTGAAATTTCTGGCTGTAATTAGTTGGGGTTTTGCAGATTCTTCCAACCTTTTTTATTTTGATCCCCTAAGAAAACTTGGCTTTGGATGAAATAATGCCAAAATTCTCAGAACAGGAAATGCATTTAATAAAGTCTCCTGTAAGAACAGACACTGGTTCATGTGTGAATGAGGAAGAGTTCTCGAGAATGCAATCTGCATTTTGGGGGTGGGGTGGTCACTCCTAATAAAGATATTGACCAACTGTACTTTTGGGGTTGTTTCTCATGGACCAGTATGAATATCTTTGTTTTATTTGGTGATTTATACAGTACCTTTGGAGATGGGCACATCTCCTGGTCCTGTCCCCGAGCCTTTCTTTCCCCAAACCATTTATTATTCAGCTGCAATGCAGGTTGAAACAGACCAACAACTGCCAACCCCTAGGCCAAACCCAACCTACAGAAGATGCTGCCAGCCCCAGCCTGGACACAAGAAGAGTGGAAGGGTGATGCAGTGAGAAGACTCGCTGGCAGGCCATGGGAGCTTTGGTCCTTCATCCCATTTTCCTTTCTCTAAGTGGCCACTTTGCAAAACTGGTTGTATATCAGGCAGGCTAAGCAAATTGGCCCAGCAACATTCAATATTCTTTTCATCCAGAGCATATTCCCACTCATGTTTAAAACAAAAACAAAAAGTATTTTGGTATTTTATTTTTAGAAGGGTATGAAATTTCAGGTCATTTGGGTTGTTGTAAGATATTGGCTATACGGTAACCTGTGCTGGTAAGAGAAAGGGGTGTTCTGAAACAACCAAGCAGTCAAACTCTCCAGTATCATCTGTCTGGATGGAACATTGTTCTCAGCCCTGTTTTCGAAGTGTCTGATCATAATTTCTCATCATGTTTCTACCAATTATTGCAAGGAGAAGATTTTTGAGAAGAACACTTGGGTCAACTAAGGCTAGACTGCAAGTTCAGTACTATCAATGGGTCCATTGATTTCAGCAAGCAAGCCTCATAAAGCGTCCCCATTCCCCAGCTGTTCAAGTGATACAGGACTGTTCTTTAATGTACATTGAAATACTTATTCTGTAATACAATCCAGGGAGACGGATGGCTCAAATAATGGATTGGCCACAGCATCTTTCATCACTCATTAGACAATAATGCTGAATTTATGTCAGGGTGCTTAGCACCCCTGTTTTGTCCCTATCCAGCAGCTGCTTTTGTATATTCCTGTAAAATGATCTTGGTGGTCTCCAGCTTGGGTCCATCACATGGGTGTCTGTTCCCTCATCAATTAAAACACTGAGGTTGGGAGCTGGTTCTGGAAGGCTGGCTTGTCTCCGGCATTGTCACATTGTGTTATAATGAGTCTCCTCAGGCCAATTCAAATGCTCCTTGAAAATAAAGAAATCTCCCTTGAAAATAAAGACAACCTCCTTGAAAATATGGACAATGCGAAGACAACTTAGTAATAGAAGAAGGGGAAGTGGAAGGAAGAGGAGGAGTGCAGAACCTTTGGCTTAGGGACCGAACACGGGTCTCCAGGGGATTCATCACACCCCCTTTCCCTGGCTCCACTGCTTTCCCCTAACCATTGACCATTTGGTGACTTTCAGGCTTTCCCCATTCAAAATGGCTAAGGTTGCAATACTGCCAGTACAATCTTTAAACTAAAATATGCTGGTGTTTTGGCCCCACTCACCCTGGAATGCAGCCCTCTGGAGCTCCTCCACAGTGAAGTGGGGATTCCCTCTCTCTCAAATACACCACAGATCACCCTCTTCAGCATGGTCTCCTGGCTCTCTTTGTAGCACATTCAGGGGTCTGGAGGGGTTGCCGTAAGAAAAGTGGAGTAAGGAACCCTAGTTCCAGCAACATGTTCGATCCTACTTCAAGTTGTATCCAGCCTGAAGGGTTCCACGTTGCCTCTCTGCAAGGTGAGGGCTGAAGTCGTGCGCAGAGGGATCCCCAGAGAACACATGCACGCGTACCTTCACAAGCACACCGTGAGGGCCATGCGCACCTCCCCATCTAGTGCATCAGCTTCTTTCAGTCAAGGAATGCCAACTTGGATTAGGCAGAATAGAGAGATGGCCAGAGAATGGGAAGGATCCACAGGCCTCCCAATACCTATAGCAGCCTAATGCAGGGCTGGGGAACTTCACTTCTGCTGATGCCTGTCAGATCTGCCTTCAGGCAGTGGGTATGACCAGAGTGAAAAACCGGTGAGGTTATCCATGGACATTTACCTTTGTTTGGTACAGAACAAGCAAAATGTCACCCAGGCATTCTCCTTCCTCAGCTCTATTTTTCAAGTGCATTTGAACTCTCACCCTCTTCATGCTAGGATAGCAGGGAAGAAAAAAAAAGACACAAAAAACCCACATATGCGCCAGACAATAAAAGGAAAGACTAAAACTCCACTGTAGTCAAAAGCATAGGAACAGAACTGTAAACTAAACTGTAAACTAATTGTAGAACGGCAAGCAAGTTAATAAGGATCCACAGGTAGTGTAGCAAACTCCCAGTGTCCAAAAGCCAGAATAGTTTCTTGAAGACCCTCCAGGCCTCATGGACTTCAGTTTCTTAGGAAAAGCACCAGAGATAATCACCTTGAATTGCTTGAATGGAAATTGCTGCTTTCCCCATCCATTCTATAGATAAAATTGCTTTTGCTGTGAGAACAAAACTGTTTGCCTTATTGAAGTGGCTTCACCACCCCACCCCAAAAAGTCAGAACCTGGGAGCGTGCTGACAGACCCTGCCTTCGTAGGAGAGAGGAACTTTATAACCTCCATGGCAAGATACTTCCCTTTTGTTCTTGGCCTTGGGACAAGCATGGATATGCTGCTCACTCAGGCAACTCTGCAGTCCCTTGGACTCTATGGGAAACCAATATGGCTGTAAAGAAAGGGACTGTAAGCTTTCCTTTGCTTGTTTATATTCTGCATGGGGAAGTGCCGAGCCTCTCTGGCACTTAGTTCGCGCCTACCCATCAGACATCTTCTGCTGCTTGTCCCTCTCTAAGGAAGTGAGCCAACCCCAAAACCTGGGTGTGCTCACCAGGGACTGGGACTCTGAACCACTGCAAGGTAGCTCATGTGGACACAGTGCCTGTGGTGGACTGGAGCAAGCCATAAATAGAAAAGAATCATGAAACCTTTTAAGATCAGACCTTAAACTATTCAGTGGACTGGAGTTTTTCTATTCAGCCTCTCTATCATGGGATCCTTGGATGACCCAGTCACTTGAATGCTGATATGCTCTTGATTACAAGTCCATATTTCATCACTGACCCCATGGCATGATCATGTGTATTGTAGTAGGGAAGGTACTCATAAAGCTATTGCAGGAATTATGAAGACCAGGGCATACCAGAGGCACCAAAATGTCCCCTGCCTCTTTTACATGTACGAGGCTGTCCCCACAGCATAATGGTCATGCGAATGGTACCACCAGCATGTGCTTTCTCCCTTCTGCCTCTCCCCTACCACAGTCTGTGCTGCTTTATAATGTAGCTACCCTACTTGCAATCCTTGTAGTGTTAACTTGTAGCTACAGTCTTTGTAGCATGAATTTGCAATCATATTATTATTATTATTATTATTATTATTATTATTATTATTATTATTATTATAAAATTTCTATGCCGCCCCTTGCCGAAGCCTCGGGGCAGCTTACAACACAATAAAATACATTGAAATACAATAGAACATAATAAATTACCACTAAAATTACCAATTACCAATTACCACTATTTCACCCTCACTGTTCTTGAGCATCAACAGTGCTTGCACTGTAAGGGCACAGCCATGTCAAATGGTCTTCTCTGCATTGTGGCAACTGAAGAAGCACGTCCTGCAAACCGCTGCCCAAAGCAGCCGCCTGTCGGCAGAGGCCAGGCCCCTGGGGAATTATCTTGTTAGGAGAAACCTTTAGTCAAAGAATATTCTTACTTGGCAGAGAGCAGTTTCCATTTAGCTTGCATCTGGATCTCACATGCATCATCTTTCTAAGTCGCATTTGCTCATCTTCGAGTGGGTTTATCTCCCCAACACATTTTATTTTATGTAGTTTCAGTTGTGTGAATCATCCGACATATTCAGGCAAGCTCTGTGCACTGTTTTCCCACAGGTAACACTGAAAGAAATTTCAAACACAAGAGATGAAAGAGATGTTCGCCTGTCTCCCATAAATACTGCAGTTTCTACTTTGGGCTCTGCTCTTTATGCATATGAAAGCAATATCTACAATCTCCTTTCTTGTCTTCTTTTTTAAAAACTCTGGTGGTACAGGGGAAGTCCAAATAAATTAATGTCTGATCAGAATATTCCCAGGGATGGAGGCTGCGGGTGAGTCCCAGGGAACAAATGTTTTATTGAAAGCTTGGTATGGAACTTACATTCGTGTGGCCAACCCTACTCTCCTACCTTCCCTTGGTGGCAAATTTGATCTGATGGTTTTTCATATATTATGGGAGGACAGCTAAATGCCAACCATGCAGATGGGAGTTAAGGTAGAGAGATCTCACTCTACAAATTGGGGCTCAAAATGCAGTGTCCAGCTGGCAGGTTCTCTCTCATGGTAAGGTGAATATATTTAACTGCCTTTTCCTGTTTGAGCCTTGTAGTGAATTGTGGTTCTAGGAACAGTAGAATCTGCCTCATATTGAGCCAATCCATCTAGACCGGTATTGTCCACCAGTCCATCTTGACCAGTTCTCCAAGTTGTCAAGCAGCGATATTTCTAGCCGACCTTGGAGACACTGGGAACTTCTTCCTGCAAAGCAGGTGCTTTCCCACTGAGCCATTGCCCCTCCATGACCTGACTCAAAATTCTCACTCCGTTTTCATATATAGAATACCATTTCTTCAGAGCCTGCAAATTTGTGGCTTTTATTCATGTAAATAGTTGTGAGCAGCTGTTTTTACAATCATTTTCACTAAACTTGCGGAAGAGTGTACAATTTTTAGTCACACCCACTGGAAGTGTAAACTTCCAATATATCAGAGCATGTTAGCTGACCCCTGCTCAAGACCTACCCAATGCATCATTTGAAAGAGGAAGCGGAATTGCTTTCTGTAACTCTTTTTATTATGGTATTTCTCTTCTTCTGTCTGAGCTCCGTCGGTTTCCAGTGTGTTTCTGGATTCAGTTCAAGGTGTACAAATGGAGGAGGACTTAAACTTTCCCTTTGTCACTTCCTTCTGCTAAATCTGCTTCCCCCACACACCAACACATGGGGTCTAAGGGGAAAAAATATTTGACTAGACCTTCCGATAATTTTAGTCAATATTTTGCCAGTAGTCACTCATATTAAGGATCAAACAAGGCATTGGTTGGAATTAGGAGCAAACATACAGTGAGTTAACTTTTGCATAACTCTAGAAACATCCTCTAGATTTTTTTCTTGTGTATGAGGTTTAGATTTGGTATCAGAAGTTGTTTGCCCATGTACTCCAGTTGCTGGGGAACATGGGCAGGATGGTGGTGCTGCACTCATAACTTGCTTGTGAGATCCTGCAGGCCTCTTGCTGGCCACTGTGTGAACAGAAAGCTGGACTTGCTGGACCTTTGGTTTGACCCAGCAAGATTCTTCTTTCATCTTTCCTTTGATTAAGTAGATATAATAATGTGGGTGAGATTAAAAAATATGAATGGCAAAACAGATCGACAATACAACCATTAGGAACACAGGAAGCTGCCTCATACTGAGCCCAGAATTGTTAACATTGACTGGTAAGATTGTTCTCTGGGGTTTCAGGCAAGGATTCCCCCTACCTCAAGATGCCAGAGATCAACCTGTGGCTTTCTACACACGGAGCATGTGCTCTGCAACCGAGCTACAGAACGTGTCCTCAAACAGAGCAGAAGTCGACATGGCTATGCTGGAAAGATCTAAAATTCTCACTGTGGTCGATTGCCGCTTCTGTTTGTTGGAGAATCCAGGCCAGCTTAGCTTGTAAACCAAATATATACTGACCCTGATGCTGGAAGTTTAATGTTTCCTGTTGAATTTATTTATTTATTTATTAAAACATTTTTATGCTGCCCCATTCGCCGAAGCCTCGGGGTGGCTTACAACAATAAGTTACATCATCATAAATAACATTTTAAAATATATACATTAAAATAAAATACAAATATACAATATAAAATAAGCCGCCCTGGCCAGATAAAATTCAATAATATTAACATTTAAAATGCTGCTTAAATAAAAAGGTCTTCGCCTGGTGCCGAAAAACAAATAACGACGGCGCCAGGCGGACCTCTCTGGGGAGCGCATTCCATAACTTAGGCGCCACCGCTGAGAAAGCCCTCCTCCGAGTAACCACCCTCCTAATTTCCTTCATGGAGGGCTCCCGGAGAAGGGCCTCTCCCGCCGATCTCAGGGGGCGGCTGGGCATATATGGATGTAAGCGCTCCTTCAGGTAACCAGGACCCAAGCCATTTAGGGCTTTATAGGTCATCAACAACACCTTGAATTGGGCCCGGACTTCAATGGGAAGCCAGTGAAGCTGACGGAGAACTGGAGTCATGTGAACATAACGTCCAGTCCCCGTCAGCAGCCTGGCAGCTCTATTTTGGACCAATTGGAGTATCCGGACCATCTTCAAGGGTAGCCCCACGTAGAGCGCGTTACAGAAGTCAAGACGGGAAGTCACCAGCGCATGTGTCACTGTCGCAAGGCAGTCGTACTCCAGGTAGGGGCACAGGTGATGAATCAGCCGAACCTGGAGGAAAGCGCTCCTCGCCGCTGCTGTCACCTGAGCTTCCAGTGAAAGCTCAGGGTCGAGGAGCACTCCCAAGCTGCGGACCTTGTCCCTAAGAGGGAGTGCAACCCCGTTCAGGACAAGGTTCAATTCACCCTCTCCGAAGCCCAATCCGCCAACCAACAGGACCTCTGTCTTGTCTGGATTGAGCTTCAGTTTATTGGCCCTCATCCAGCCCATTACCTCGGCCAGGCACCGGTTCAGTACAGCCACTGCCTCACCTGGATTGGTGGAAAACAAGAGGTAGAGCTGGGTATCATCAGCGTACTGATGGTTCCGCAGCCCACACCTCCTGATGACCTCTCCCAGCGGTTTCATGTAGATGTTGAACAGCAAAGGGGACAAAATGGACCCCTGCGGTACTCCATGGCATAGCTGCCATGGCGCAGAGCCATAGTCCCCCAGCACCACCTTCTGGAATCGGCCGTTGAGATAGGAGCGGAACCACTGCAAAGCAGTGCCTCCGACCCCCAATCCCGTAAGCCTATCCAGAAGGATACCATGGTCGATGGTATCGAAAGCCACTGAGAGGTCCAGGAGAACCAACAGGGACGCACTCCCCCTGCCCTTCTCCCTGCACAGGTCATCGTACAGGGCGACCAAGGCAGATTCAGTACCGTACCCAGGTCTGAAGCTGGACTGAAATGGGTCCAGATAATCAGTTTCATCCAAGAGTGCTTGGAGTTGTCCCGCCACCACCCGCTCTAACACCTTGCCCAAAAATGGGATGTTGGCCACTGGTCTATAATTAGTGGCCATCTCTGGATCCAGTGACACCGTCTTCAGGACCGGTCGGACTACCGCCTCCTTTAAAGGGGCAGGCACCCGACCCTCCCTCAGAGAAGCATTAACCACTTCCAAGATCCAGGTTCCAATCCCGTGTTTGGAATCATTTATTAACCAAGATGGGCAAGGGTCCAAAAGGCAAGTGGTGGGACGTACTCGCCCAAGCACCTTGTCCACATCATCAGGCCGCAGTAACTGAAATTCATCCAATAAATCTGGACCAGACGGCAGCGTTGGTGTCTCCTTTGAAACCTCTGAATCAATAGTGGTATCCAGCTCGTGACGAATCTGAGCGATTTTCTCCCTGAAATGCCTGGCAAAGTCGTCACAGTGGGCCTTTGAGGGTGGAATCAAGTCTTCTTTCGGACCTGGATGAACCAGGCCTTGCACCACTCGAAAGAGCTCCGCCAGATGGCATTGTGAGAAGGCAATGGAAGCGGAAAAAAATCTCTTTTTCGCCGCCCTCACTGCCACAGCATAGCCCCAGTAGTGGGCTCTTAAGTGTGTTCGCTCAGATTCATCACGTGATTTCCTCCACCTACGCTCTAGCCGTCTCCCAACCTGCTTCATCGCCCTCAATTCAGGAGTATACCAAGGGGAAGAGCCGGCTCTGCCCGGTGGGAGAGGACACTTAGGAGCGATTGTGTCTACAGCCCTGGTCATCCCCCCATTCCACAGTTCGACCAGAGCCTCGACAGGAGCACCCGTCTTGTCAGCCGGAAACTCCCCCAGGGCCTTCAGGAATCCTTCCGGATCCATCCGGCTCCGGGGGCGGACCCACACAATCGGGTCCGCACCCTTACAGAGGGAGAGGTCGCTCTCGAGCACAAACCTCACCAGGAAGTGATCTGACCATGACAGGGGAGTCAAGCATAAATTACTCACCCTCAGACCACCCTCTTCCTGCCCCGTCGAGAAAACCAGGTCTAGAGTGTGTCCACGTTCATGGGTCGGGTCGGTGACATGTTGAGACAGCCCCATGGCCGTCATGGAGGCCATGAATTCCTGAGCCGCCCCGGTCAGACTAGCCTCAGCATGGAGATTGAAGTCCCCCAGGACCAACATCCTGGGGGTCCTCAACACCAGGTCCGAGACAGTCTCCGTCAGCTCAGGCAGGGAGACTGTTGGGCAGAAGGGTGCACGGTATACCAACAGAATCCCCAATCTGTCTCGGTTGCCCAACACCAACTAGAGACACTCCAGCCCTGGTCTCGAAGGGACAGGAAGTCCTGTGAGATAGATGGAGGCTCGGTAAACCAAAGCGACCCCCCCTCCCCTCCCCTCCGGCCGTGAGCAGTGCTGGACCAGATACCCGGGCGGGCACAATTGGGAAAGGGCAACATCCTCCCACCTCCCGCCCAGGTCTCCATTATGCAGGCCAGGTCGGCCCCCTCATCCACAATCAGGTCATGGATGAGGGCAGATTTGTTATTGACTGACCTGGCATTAAGCAACAGCACTGTCAGGCCCAAGGGGCGACTGACGAGACTCCCTGGCACCCTCTGGCTGGGAGCAAAACCAGAAGTAGGGACAGGTGTCAGCCATCTGTCCCTCCTTCTTCTATGCGGACACGTTAAGCTCCCACCGCTGTTACGTCCATTGCCCATAACCACCCCAATGGCGGCACCGGTGCGCTCCCCAGGAAACACAAGCGGCAACATGGCCTGGGACGACTCCATAAAACAGTTTAAAATACTATAAAATTATAAAAACAGTTAAAAAAAAACCTCACAGCCCAGCAGGAGGGCCTAACACCGCCAAGCGAAAGCCCCCTGGCCAGCCCAGCCCCCCGCTCGGCCACCCAAACGGCCACCCAAACGGCGGTGACCGCCCTTCGGCCGCCGGCCCAAAGCCACCAGCCCCGGCCGCCGCCGGCGTTTTCTAGCCACCAGCCCTCCGACGCCCCGCCTCGCCCGGAGCATGCCTGCCACGCATGCTGGGGCATGGCAGAGCAGCCAGGTGGGCGGTGGATGGTGGCGCGGCGCGGTCTTTCACGGCGAAGGCAGCGGCTCCCCTCCGGCGCGGCTGATCACCTCTCCCAGCCCCCATCTGAAGCAGATGATGACTTGGTCTCTGCCTTCTTAAGACTGAAGAATTTATCAACACTTTTCTTACAGGACATGTAATTCTACATTCAGGTGGCTCAAATGCAGATTGCCATATGATTGCCATCAAAAGGAGAGATGCCATTTGGTGCTCAGGAGGATGGGGAAGGGAGGTGATAACAGACTTAGACTAAGTGTAGAAGGGAGGATCCCAGTGGAAAAACCTTGAGAATCATCTCTATAGCACAAAACCACAGTGGAGAAAGTGGTGAAAGTATTTTTTTTTTATGTCAAAAGCATGAAATCACAGCATTCAGACTTCAATGCACAACTTATGCAATGGAGATGTCGAATTCATTTTGCAGTTGAATTCTGACCTGACCTCCACCCATATATCTGATTTAGAGAATATCTCACTGTGCTTTACAGGATGTTTTCTGATCAAGAATGAAGAATGATTATAGGAACTTGCACCCATAATGTTTTGCCCCTTTTGAATCTGAATCTTCCATTCCAGAAGGACAATACATGGACAAAGGCATGCAGATCTATAGGCCTCAGAATATGCCAGTTTGGAGCAGGACAGCTGGAGGTAGCTGATTCCTAGCCTAGTGAGACAATTCCAGTGATGAAGTTATATGCTGGGAATGCTCCCTTCCATTAAATAACAAGGCAGAATTTCCACTCCCTGAGCTTTTTCTGCAGCTCCACACTGTTTGCTCTAGTTGCTCACTTCTGCCTATGGCAAAATGTGTTCCAAGTCTGATTAAGCTGAAACAACAGGTGGAATGGAAGAAAGTCTCATGTCCTATAGCAGAGATGTGAGTGAAGCTCCTATCAGCAAAGATACTCTCATATTCTACATCCTTACATTTCAGACAGATTGGGGGTCCACTAGGGGACATTTCATAGTTCCATTAGCCACAGTCATATGTTTTATTTTCTAATTAGGGTCTTGAAAGCTGGAAGGTGCTGGCAGAGTGGCCACGGGTGAAATCTGAGGAGAATATAAATTACAAAGGCCATATTTTGACACAGATTTCTCATATTTTGTTGCACGGTGCCTTGTTCTAAAAATGTAATGTTCAGGAAAAACTGAAGGAATTTGCCATCTTTAACAATAAGCCTTTATCATAGGCTCAATACTATGCAATAAAGCTAGGAAAAGTCAAAGACAGAAGACCAGCTATGAGATGGATCGATTCCATAAAGGAAGCCACAGCCTTGAGTTTGCAAGAACTGAGTGGAGCTATTAAGGATAGGACATTTTGGAGGGCCACCATAAATCAGAGACAACTTGATGGCACATAACAGACACATAGGGATAGGTGATGCATGGATGTGACTCATCTTATTTTCCTGCGCCAGGCAAAGAAACAAGATGACTGAAGTCTGTGTGTGGAGCTGACTTTGCTCTCTGCAGGAAATCGTACAGTACTGTGTGTCTCCCTAGAAATTTGGTTGGAAGCAGAAAACTGTTGGAGTCTTCCTCTCATCTTTTACTCAGGAAATATCATTTTACGCTTAGCATGTAAATACGTGAAAAACTCAGAAGTCTCCAGTGTCCTCCTTCTAAGGAAACTGAACCCTGGGTGAGCAACAGAGCCCCTGAAATGTCTCACATGGATAAGAATTCATTAGATCCCAAGCCCCTGCTCTCAAGGCTCGTCACCATTCATATGCATTCCAGTTCTAAAGGCAGATCTAAACTAAACTAATTCTTAACTTCTACACCATACATTGGTTTTATGCCAGTTTAATTAGGTCCATAGTTTCCTTTCAGGAACCACAGTCCCCGGGCTTTCCTAGAGAAGCAGAAAGGCAATTAAAGCAGTCCAAGTTTTTAAGGCAGATACAATAAAAAGAGAACTCACAGTGGGGCTTGAGAAAGAGAAAGCAAAGGCGGACAGAGTCCTTTGGCCAAAGCACCAAGCCTTCTTTGCCACTCATGCCAAAGGGGCTCCTGTTTTCTGTCCTGACCATGGCTTAGAGTGTCTTTGGGGTTTGGATGATATGGGACGTCAGTGAAGGTTTCCTGAAGCCTAGAACAAGCCATGGCTAGTTGGGGTGGCTATGAACTATGAAAGGAAGCAGAGGGGTTTCACACAACATGCTAACCCTAACCCTGCACCTGGTGGCTTAGCATGTCACATGAAGCCAATCACAGACTGGCAACAGTAGCTCTCGGGCAGGAGTTTTTCAGCCCTACTGGAGATGGGAGGGATTGAATCTGTTCATGCAAAACATGGGTTCTACCACCAAGCTATGCCCACTCCCAGGAGAGAGCACTTTGAAAATGGGCTCACAGCTCCAAACATGCTCTAAGTATATGTGGCTACTGGTCTCCAGAGCTTTGCTGAAGACTCAAGTTACTTCTTATTCTCAAATGATTGAATCATCTTGCTGTGCATTTGGCTAGCAAGATGATCTAGATGTCCCACCAACAGGAGAAACATGCTCATTCTCTACCTGTGCCACAGTATCTTCTCCTCCTGGGCCTTTCTCTGCAGTGGGTATTATAGAAAAAGTCCACATCCCCTGTAGCCCCTGAAAGGTTCCCACTGCCTAACACAGTCGACACACACGCCTCTGTGCTGCTAATTGGATATTTACTGTGAGATTTCCCTTCCCACCACTTCTCCTCATCTCCTTATGACACCAAATGCGTCTCTATTGATTTCCTCCCCGCATTTGTTTTCACGTTTCATTATTAATGGTATCATTTTTCCATCCTTCGAGCATGAAGGCAAATTTTGTGTAAAAATCAATTGAGTGAATGCCGCCGATGGCGTGTTTGGTTTTCGTTGCTTTCATCTCCCGTCTGCTGTCCTCGGGAGACACAGAGCAGGATATTAGGAAACAAGCACCGAACAGAGGGAGGAAAAATCCATTGTTAGTGGCTCATGGAAAGGAGCCTTCTGCACTGTGCTTTCAGCTTGCAAGCTCTTTCTCTTCCCCCTCACCCTGCCCCACGCACTTTACATATATGCATTTCAGGGCTGTATCCACCTCCTCTTCCATCCTGGCCCTGCCAATGTGGAATTCCCTTTTCTCCACTGGTTGCTGTCAGGGAAAGCAACCAGGGATTTATTTTCTAATCGGATTGATATTGTGGGACAGTGTGACAGTATTCCTAGGATATGTTCACACATGACATCTCAACTAGTTGTTGCATTTCTTTCATCTGTATTTGTTTTGTGAGGAGGGGAGTTCTCGACAATGAGTAGCATGTCATATTTAGTGCAAGAAATTCTGGACAGCATTTGGGTTCAGTCTGTTCTCTGAGGAGTAAGTCCTCCTGATTCAACTTACAGTGCAAACCTAAGCTTGTCTACTCAGAAGTAAGCCTTATGAAACTAAATTACTCCTAAAAACATACATTTCCTGTGCCATTCTATGCACATTTACTCAGAAGTACATTCCTACTGAGTTCAATGGGATATAACAAGTGAGCATACTAAAACGCCTATTGATGTCAGTGAAATGTCCTTCAGTGGAAATTATTCTTGAAATCACACATGAAGAAGGAACTTCAAGGCAGTACTGAGTTAATTTGTTTGATCAGCTGTTGACCTGTTGCCTCTGAAAGCCTTTGTTGTGAACATGGCATGTCCTTGTTTTTGTAAAGGTCAAGTTGTGCCATATGGAAGAGCAGCATCAACCTTAAGAAGATGTCTAAAGACAATTATCTCAATTAACTCCTCTAGGTCATAGTTTCAGAAAGCTGGCTAAACTTATGACCACCACCACCACCACCATTCTAAAACAATTCACCTCACCTGAGAAGGAAGTTGCATGGCAGGAAAAAACATTTATTTTTGTTCTGGTTGATGAGGGGAAATAGTGATTCGCTATAAACCATTCCAGATCTAGACCCTAGTACAAACTTGAACTATGGTGGGATGCATAAACCATAAAATGTGGTTTATTCTGAAGCCATTTGTATCCGTCAGGGGGAGTATTTTAAAGAGAGTTGTGTCCCCACAGGTAAAATTGTGCCAGTATCAGATGGATGAGACAAGCATTGAGCTTCATAGCATTCTAGATAGAGTGTGACCTTTGGGTGGGGTTATCAGGGGAAAAAACACCTCCCAAAGCCCCTTAATTTGCTCACCACTGAAACAGAGTATTGAAAGGATCACCACAGGTCTATTTTCTCTTGTGCAACAAAGATCTTCTCTACCATCAGCTTGCTTCCTGGATAGTGGTGATTTCACTGTCTGGCTCCCCCACCTCTAAGTTTGGACAGTATGGATTTCCCATGGTGAAAATGGATGATTCCATTTCCTGCTTTCAAGTGAAGGGCTCAGAGAGATGCTTGTGCCCCCGGCCTGCAGGTTGTGCACCTGCAATTTAGAGGATACGAAGGAGGGGAAATGATGGGCTCTTGCTGCTGCCTTGTTGCATGGCCATGCAAGCAGCAGTCTCCTAGCAGCAGCACTGTCTGCAGTTCAAGGCATGATGACAGCGACCACAATACAGTATCGCTTAGCTCCCCGCTGGCAGCAAGGTGGTCCTGGAGGCTGGCATGGTTATTGTTATCAGACATGGCTTTGGCCACTGGGTGCTACAGAAATGTAATAAATGCTATGCAGTAAATAAACCCATGGCTGAGACCTTCAAGAGAACCAAGAGGGTCATACTCCCTGCCTCCATCTGCCAGCATAGATGACCCACCAGGGTGTCCAAAACAGTTTCAGAATTAGTTTCAGTCAATACAGAATAGTGTATCAGCTGTCTGTGTTATCAGATACTACATGCCTTTGCACATCAGCTGTCCAAATATCACAAATTATTGACGTTTAGGGATCAAATACTGAAATCATATCACTGGGTGGCAAACACAGATCTAAAATATTTCTACAATAACTAAACATTTGGACATCTTCAACAGCAAAACACATACTCTGCTCCCCAAAGTGTAAAGACAATTTTGGGGAGTGCATTTGCTTCATCTCTACTTTCCTCTCTTGCTAATACGGAATGCAATCTATCTGCATCCGGACATCATGACACTTTCGTGACACGAGGAGAAGGACATGCTGACTAGAGGAGCATAGCATGGGGGCCAGTACTTTGGGCAGCTGTCTTGTAGCTTTCATACTATCTACATCCTGTCTAAGGAACTGGGAGTGTGAGGAGGTTAGAGCTCCTTCCCAGCTGCTGAGAGGCAGGACTTCAGTAACCTGTATATGTCTTTGACCCTCTCTCTGACTACCAGAAGCCAAATAAGTGATGGAAAGTAAGCAAATATACTTGCAAAAATTGCATATCTCATACAGTTCAGAGTCTAGTTTTTCTGGATGCAACGATTTTCAGAGGAGTCCCAGATATTAGTATCTTGATGCAAAAACAGCCATGTTAGCTTAGTTGAAGTCCCATTTATTTCAGTGGGACTAATACTGGGTACATCTAAAGAGTCTAGTGGCACTTTAGTTCCCCACATCTTGGACTATAACTCTCATGATCCCCAGCCAGCATGGACATTGGGGTTGATGTGAGTTGTAGTTACACATTTGGAGGGTGCCAGCTGGGAGAAGCCAGCCTTGAGACTAACAAATATATCATGGCATACACTTCCTTGAATTGTGTATCTGATGAAGTGGACTCTAGTTCATGAAAGCTTATACCATAATACATTTGGTGTGCTTTTTGAGTGCAGCATTTGGAGTCCGAATTACCACCAGATTTCCACCCTTAACAGTTTCAAATCAACATTGCTCCTTTTCAGGCCTGGAACAAGCTTTCAGATTCAGCTTGAAAGTTTTGGAATGATATAATCAGATTCCAGCTTGGCAAGTATAACTTTAAAATTCTGTGTTTGCAATTCTTGAAAAATATACCAGTGTGCCAGCCTAGAGAATTCTCACTCGGGCTCTGTGCTTCAAAGAAGAGTTACCTCCTTCTATTGCATGTCAAAAGTTATTGAATGCAATATTTCACTTGAAAGTACAGAGTCTATTTAATTTTAAAGTAGGGAAGCCAACACTGATAAAAGCAGGCAGGTGAAGAAACTACAACTGATTTAGCTGCATGGAGGTTTCAACTAGGACTTCATCCAGACAAGAGGAATCAGCCAATTAAGTATTGAACACATTTGTTGTGGTTACAATTTGTTAGACTCCTATTCTCTAAAACAGACTCAAGGCATTTTAAATCGTGGGTTAAAACAGACAAAAAGTTAAAAACAGTTCTAAACAGCTAAAAATAATTCAAAAAGGCAAAACGCAGGTAAGCAATGTATTAAGTGCCATCATATACCATCAGAAGTCTCAGAAAAGATCAAACCTGGCAGCAAAATGAGGACAATATTGGTGACAAGCATGCAAAAATATACACAGGCAAGCCTTCTGTCTTATATTTAGATTGCTATTTTATTTATAAACACCGTAAGAATTATGAGAAGCTTGCACTCAATAAAAACTAGTGTCATTTTGTATTGGAAGGCATAGGGATTAGCACAAGTCTGGGTTGCCATATAGATCTGCTGGCTGAACTTCCCTGAGCATTGATTCAAGCTGCCCCCACCCCAGAAAAGGATGCAGCCCTTTCCTACCTCAGCAAGAATAAAACAGCATGGTAGTACATGACCTGTGGATGCTTCTGAAATCAAGCAGACCATCTGGGTGGGAGTGGGGCATGGCCCAGATCAGGGTTTGAAGGTATTTTGGGGCACTAGCCAAGGGCCCACACCCCCACAGGGGCCCACTGACAACAGCCCCCTGTAGGTGCCCCTCCTGTTCACCATTGCAAGCTGCTTGCTCCCCTGCCTCTTGCCCTGGCCCAGACCATGGTGCTGCAGAGAGTGGATGCAGGGAATATCGCTACTTCCTAGCTATCAGGCAAGCAATGTGCGGAAAAAGGCCAAGGAGCAGTCACAGTGAGAAGGCAGAGGGTCCACCATAGGGCCCTTGTCCCAGGGCCATCAAAACCTAGGGCTAGCACTCGTGAACCAGATGGGAGCTGGAAGCAGGCTGGGCTCTGGGGGTTGCACACAGCACCTGCATCTTCAGCTCTGAGGTCCAGCGCGATGCAGCAGGCATCTTTTTGTGATGGTCCAGGGCACAACTGGCGTTAGAACCCCGTTCCCCCAGATACCTGCCAGGGCCAAGCACTCCCTCCAGGACCTACCGGCACTGATGCCCATCCTGGCACTCACTGCTCACCTGGGCCTTGGACTTCTCCAGTGGCTTCAACAGGCTCTGGGGAGCCACCCACAATGCACTGGAACACCTGGCACAGCAGCTCTCTGGGCACTGTGACCATTTAAATGGCAGCCAGCTTCCCAGGCCCTGGTGTCGCTGTGAAACATGCCCACGGCCAGAGAGGGGCACAACTACAAGACTTTGCTGGAGGAGTCCTCAAAGCTGGCACTGGACCTGGGCCTAAGAGAATGTTCCTCCTCACGGCAGTGCTGACTAGGGCTGGTGGGCACTGCAGTTCAACCGTATCTGGAGGGCCGCACAGTCCCTACTGTGGCCCTCATCCGTGACCTGACATAACTCCCTGCCTCTCGGCCCAACCACCTCCCAGTGAGGAGGCAATGAGGCACCTCTCATGCAGCCAGCTCTTTGCGGGAAGCCTGATACGTAGAAGAGAAAAGCTGGGTGGCTTCTTGGCAGAGGAAAATTCAGCAGGTGAAGCTTTCCCCATCAATGGACCTACATATAAGAAAAGGCTCGCCAGCTGACCTGCTCCTTCTCCTTCGCCTGAAGCTGTTCCAGGCACAGGAGCCCCATCCAGAGGAAAACATGGCTTTGCTGGTGCACAGATCACTGCTATGAGTTCATTTCAGTGAATCAGGTCGATATAAATGCACTCTGCAACGTTTTGATGATTGCGCTATTGCTTTTAGTTCTTACTAGACTCTCCTCTGCTACAAGAATCCTCTCTGCAGAAAGAAAGGGGGAAAGTGAGTGGGGAAATGAATTCCATGAGCAGTGGAAATCCAGAGAAATCCAGGGGCAATTAGGATTGCCGCCCGGTATTACAGGAAGACTGCAGACATTATCGCTGGCCATGGCCCTGTGCATGTGTCTGCAGCCAGGCATCAAACACATGGAGCTTTTAACTTGAGCTAAACGTGCATGTGCTGTGATTGTTGGAAGCACAGGAGGATGGCCAGTATATGCTATGAGTGTGAGGCAAAAGAGATGAGAGGTTGAAACCTCATGGTAGTTTCTACATTTTCTTTCCCGTCTTCCATTTTACCCCTTTTCTGTTCTGAAAAAGACACTTAGGCACAAGGGGTGTGTGAGTGTGTATGTGTGAGAGAGAGAGCGAGAGAGAACTGACTTTAAATCCTAGAAAGAGGGTGACAGAAGGAATAAAAGCAGGGTCCCTTTATTTCTTATGGTGCAACCCTATGCATGTTTACTCAGAAATAAGAGCTTCTGAATTTAATGGGAGTTACTCCTTAGTAATATAACCTTGCAGCCTCAAGAAATTACATTTGGCAGCATCAGAGCTGGCAAAGCTTTCTCTGTCTCTTCCTCCACATGGGCCTGTGTTTATGCAACCACACTGGATGAGGAAACAGAGGGAAGGGGCAAGGGAATGTGAGTGCCTGTGAAAAGATTTGTCTTAAGCAAAAGCAGCTTTGTCCATCTTCTGCCCGACGAACAGCACCTGCCAAAAGTCCTGCGCAACTGTCCCAAACCACAGGAGGCTTGTTCTCCTTTCCCCAGAGGGAAGTCCTGATTGTTTATTGCAGCAAAACAAGTCAATTCCAGAGCAATGCATGGCCCCTCAAAGACAAACACATTTAGGATGCAATATTCTGCATGTTGTTGACTTAAGAATGCTGGGCTTTTTACCATGGTTTGTTATCTTGGTTGGGTTCAGACAGCACAATACCCATGTCTCAGCGACAGCTTGTGGTTCAACAACCCTGCACTCAACCCTTTGAGCCTGGCTTATCATGCTGCATGAACCCATTCGCTATTTCCCAGGAAGCTTTTCTCTATGACATTAATGGAAGCTGGGGCGAAGCACGTACCCAAAGATTGCATCCTCCAGGTCAGAGAACTATGTCTGTCCCTCTGTACCAATCATTCATGGCACCCAAAAGCTGCCATCTGAAGAATCCAGCCCACTTTGCCTAGTGCTGGAGCTGGGGATGGATGAAAATTCTGTTTCAGTTTGGCTTGGACAGGAATTGACTGAAATTCATGGAATGCGCCATATAAAAAGACAAAAGACCTTGAGGGTTTTTCATGGATGGCATCATCAGATTTGTCTGTCCAGACCCAGAGCTTCAGACGCTTTGCTCTTAAACATGTGACTTTGAATCCCTGTGCATCCAAACATGTTTGTGGCACTAAACTGAGATTGCCACCTCTTTTTTCCCGCAGAGCTATGGCAGCCAAATACATTCATGTCCTCCCCGTGCTGGAGGCAGCTGTACTGACGGAATTTGCCTGGTGCAGAATTGCCTTTCAGTTCATTTTTGATAACGGCAAAATTTGCCAAGGTCTTCATTTCCATGAAATGGAGAACTTGCTATTTAAACATTCTGAAAGTGGGAGAAAGAGAAACTGACACATTCCATCATCCACAGATACGTAGGTCTTGTGATTGCTGTGGCTACAGCACAACAGAGAGCCACCGTGCTTTACTCTCGATGAAAGACATTGGAACAAAGTGCCCAGTCTACTATTTCTTTAACAAAAGTGTTAAAGCTAGGAAACAAAACCTTCATTCTGTGTGAAGCCTGCAACACACGGGGGATCATTTTTTATGGTTCTGAGTAAACTTGACATCGATTAGAGCTTTGTATCTTGCCAGCAGCCAGAACGGATGTCTAATCTGATAGGTGAGTCTTCCCCAACCTGGTGTCCTCCAGATGGACTGGACTACGGTCCTCATTCCCAACTGGCATGACTACTGTATGCTGTTTGGGGATGGTAGGAATTACAGCCCAACCCACCTGAAAAGCAATAGTTTGGAG
Organism: Varanus komodoensis; assembly: GCF_004798865.1. Classification (NCBI taxonomy): domain Eukaryota; kingdom Metazoa; phylum Chordata; class Lepidosauria; order Squamata; family Varanidae; genus Varanus; species Varanus komodoensis. Next base: position 5,944,802 of record NW_025336480.1, read on the forward strand.
AAGGCTATGATAGGCAGTAGGATGACCTAGCACAAAAGTAGACCGTTTTCCTTCTGACCTTATCGGTTACAGTTCTCACCTCTGTCCTGTTCACCCCATTGTCAGTACCACCATCACCACCCTATGTACTGTTTTTAAAACCTGATGTTCTCTGTGACACTCAGTGCATCTGATGCAGTGGGCTGTAGTTCATGAATGCCACAGTAAGGGCTCAATCCCACGCATGTCTACACATAAAGAAGGGTTGGCTGCGGCTTCTCTTAATAGGTTGTTCATGGCTAACAACTCATGGCTTCTTAGCGCCACTGGGTTCAAACTGCACAATTACCGATGATTCAGTAACAAAGCTACTTTCATCCCATAGTCAACCATTGAGTGTGGGTTATCATGTTGTTTGAACACAGCCAGCATTTAATTTACTAGGAAGAGGGGTGCTTTTTGGATTTCTATTTTGGAGCCTCCAGGTGCTGGCCCTGACCAAAATAAACAGCCCTCAAATCCACAGCAGCTTCATACAGACCTACTGAGTGAGTGTTGTTAATCTTTCTTCCTTGGAGCTAAAGCTGTGAAAGCCAATTGGAAGAGACCTGAAAATCAACAAACCCAATCAGAGTCTCTACAGTCTGCCAGTGTCCATGATACACATCACATAAAGACTGCTGTTCGCTGTGGCAGCTTCTCAACACTCCTATCAGCCCTGGTCAGCACAGACAATGTTAAAGGATGATGGGAGTTGTAGGCCAAAACACCTAGAGGACTAGATGTTGCCCACCCCTGTCCTAGAGGTCTTGCCAAATTCTTTGACTTTGGATACTTCACAAAATGCAAGACATGGAAGGATCTGCATTGTGTCCACTTTGCCTCCTCTTCTGTCTGCACAGATATGGTAAACCTGTGTCTGAAATCCAAGATAGGGCAGGGTTTCTGGATATGTGTTCACAGTATTTTGCCGACATCAGAAAAGCTCATGGTTGAAATGGTACAATGGCGCATAGCAGACATCTTTCTTTTGTGTCTGGTGATGCGTGTGTAAGTCTGCAAGAGAAAGAGTGAGAGAGAGATGCTGCACCTGCAACTTGTGATGCTGTCATCCGCTAATTTGAAAGACATCCTGCAAAGAAGATTCTTCACCTGTTAGTGGCTACAATTAAAGGTGTGGACCTATCACCCCCATGGCCTCCAGACTTGGAGGCTTACCTGCATAGTATGCCTGACACAGCCATGGTGGACGTGACTCTGCCATCGTGTGTGTGTTCAGATGGGGGAAAAGTCCTATGACACTTGCTGGCTGGGGAACACAGAGTTGCAGGAATGTTTTGCTGAACATGCACAGGGCTGCGTCCATCATGCAGTCTTGGTGGCACATCAGGCCCTGTGTAAGCAGAAGGTGGATGGCTCCGTCTGGATGTGGAGGAAGTTGCAACCAGGTGCACCAGCCTTTCCCACCCAGATGCTTTCGACTACAATCCCTATCATACCTGTCCATTGATCGTGGTGTCTGGGGCTGATGGGAGCTGAACTCCTAAACATCTGGAGGGCACCAGGTTCTGGAAGGTTGCAGTACATACTGCAAACCATTTATTTATCCATGGCTTTTCAGTACTACTAATTATATATAGTTACATGCCACAAATGAACGCACAGCTTCCAACTTGCCTTATTCATTTTCTTGAACACCAAGAAACTCATGGAAATCTTTCACTATTTCTAAGTTTACTTTAGTTATGAACTGTTTTTGCAGATGAAACTGAGATCAAGGCAGCTCATAATAAAGGTGGTTTCTTTTTTTCTGAACTAAATAACCTCATATTAAACAGAGATGGGTGCATTAGGGTCAGGTATCACTTTTCTATGACCTTGATTCCACCGTTGACCAACTGAGAACCAGGGTGGTCTGGAGTGGGCTTTAATCTCTGGAAAGTTTCTCTAGAACTTTCTGGACTGGATACTGTCAACATTAATGGATTGTGAACTACATGTTTGCCTTGGTCCAACTTTCAGGTCCTTTCCCCCCCAGCACTAGCATTCATATTTCCCCAGACTCCCATCTGAGAGCCAGTGGGGTGCAGTGATTGGGACTGGGACTTAGGAGGCTTGGATTTTAGTCTCCACTCAGCCATGGATCTCATTGGGTGGCTTTGGGCCAGTCACAGACCTACCTCACAGGGTTGTTGTGAGTATAAGATTGAGAGGAGGAGGAGGAGAATTATATGAACCAGTCTGAGTTCCTTGGAAGGAAAAAAGGTGAGATATAACTATAATTAATAAATAAATATCACTTATTTATGCCTTCCTTGCCCTTGCTCTTCCAATCTGCAGCAGGATAATTTAGAAATAAACGAGCGTTGTTCTTTCCTTGGCGCTCTTTGTCCTTTCTTTCCCGGAGGCAGAACTGAAGTTTTCGGAAATAATCTCTAAAGATCATTTAGCGCTGGTCAAAGCCATTTGTACACTGCTCCTTGGCATGATTGCAGGCACTCACAGCTTCTGCTTGCGTAGGCCCTGCCTGAGTCGAGTGGCGAGCGGCGAGCGGCCTCTCGGTTGGGAAGGAACCGAGTCTGCAAGCGGCGCTGAAAAACTTCCCAAGTGCCCCGGGCCACCGCAGGGCCGCCGCCTTCTCCCCACCGCGGGCGGATCGCGTGCGTGCTTACTCGGAAGCAGGTCCCGGCGCGTCAGCAGAACCCGCTCGGCGAGTGTGCCCGGAGGTGCCGCGGAGTTCCGGCGGCAGCGCTTCCTCCCGGAGGGGCGCAGACTTCGCCCGCTCAGCCCCCGACCGCGGCGGGCGGGCGGGAGGGCGGCCCTCGCTCGGCGTGTCGGCCCCCTCCTGCCCCGCCCCCGCCGGCCCTTCCGCTAATCATTGTATTGTTTTAATCCTCTCGCATACAGCACGCTGACACGAGACGTTTATATTAAGGGGCTAATGGAGCCGCCTAATGACTAATTGATTCGATCCCCCGAGTGTGACTCCCGTTCAAGCAGCCCGCGGGAATACAGGCAATTACACGGCCGGGCGGCTTGGAAGCGCCTGAGCAGCGCCTGGGGCGGGGCGGGCGGGGGGGGGGGGCGAAGGGCTGGTGGTGAACCTTACGCTGGAGACCGGCTTTGCCCGTATCTGCAGAGCAGGAAGAGGAAGAGGAGGAGGAGGGAAGCAGACGCGGGGAAGACGCCGGCCGGGCACGCACGCGCACCCATTCACACGTGTTAGGGAAAGTGCGGGGCGAGTGACTTTGTGCGCACCGTGCAGCGCGGGAAGGAGATCGCTCAGCCCGATCCGAGGAGGGGCAAAGTTCCCCCGACTCTTCGCACCCTTAACTAGACAAGGGAAAGCTGATCTTATTGAATACAAGAAATCAGCAAATTAGTGTACGAATAAGGCCCTAGGCAAGGGCAAAGATATGGATAAAATGGACCCCACCCTACAGAAAGCATATTCAGTAAGCCGTGCCTGCTCCCTGAGAGAGGAATAGACGCGATCCGTTCGGCGAGATCTGTTTGCCCCTTGATTAGTTTGTGCTATTACTGCGCGGGACGAGAACCACCGGCAAGAAAGAAAACTCGCCTAGGCTATTTGACGCCATCACAAAAAAGATATTTTTAACAATGTTTTGGATTATTTCGCGTCTCCCTCAGCGCCATACATGGGAATCCTTGTGGCCTCGTAGTCGGTAGACAGCTTCGGGTCCCTTCGGGCACTGTAAAGCGCAAGGTGAAGAGCGCTGCCTTCAACCCACGAGGCCAGAAGCTGCTGGCGGGAGGGGAAACCCAACACCGCGTCGCCGTTGGGAGCTTAGCTCAAGAGAAACGCAAGAATCGCTGGCAGTTTGGAGGGAGAAAGTTTCTGTTGAGACCGTCCGGGCAATACGCGCTGGATCGCCTTTGCAGCAGAATGAATAAGTAGGGACCCCTCGAGAGTTTAGACCAAGCAAAGCTCGGACATCACGCCTCTATCGCTCGTAAACAAGTCTGCCAACATAAATAGGTGCCCCTGTTCATAACCAAACTCAGAAATGTGACCCGCTCAGATGCCTTTTCACTCATTTTTCATTCTTGTTCTCCTCTCCGGCCCCCGCCGCAGGATCATTTCTGTGTATTTTCCACCTCATCTTGCTTCCTAAAAGATTCACCCAGAAGAACGATATTTATATTTAGCTCACTTAACTCTGCAGGGTGCATCTGGCAAAAGTGAAGGTGAAACACTTACCAACTTTACTTCTTTTGTTAACTCAATTTAACTGCTGTCTGCCCCTGCTTTCCAAACAGGTTAAATGAAAGGTGAGACTATTTGAGAGGTACAGGAAAGAATGGAGACTCTAAATACTATCCAACAGCTATTTATAAATAAAACAAAAAGCAAAAGATGGGTTTGTTCGTTCGTTCGTTCGTTTGAAATGGACATCGAGGAAGCAATCCCTTTCAAAAGAACCGGGAACAAAAAAGAAAGATTCAGTAGAAAAGGAAGTAGAAGGTGCTGCCAAAAAGAAAAAGGAAAGGAGGAAAAAAGAGGGGGAAAGGGAGCTGTCCTGGTGCTGAAATTCAGAAAGCTGTCGTAGGACAGCCAAACAGGATCCTAAAGCAGCGTTCCAAAAATCTGTTACTGCTAATGCTAGAATTTGGGAAAGTTTTCAGTTGCAGAAATCACGCCCAAGAGACAGACAGTCAGAGAATAATAGGATACGTTTCCAAGCCTCTCTTTACATGGAATGTGATTTCGTATTTGTTCCATCTTTTCCAAACTTCCCAAACAAATCTTCATACAAGACAGCTATCTATTAAGATAAATTTCATAACTTTTCCCTGAATTTCTCACACTAGACAAGTAAATTCTCCATTTGATAAACTTAATGTAATCGGAGGTGAGAGTACAACCTGGAAGCAGCAAAAAATATTTTTGTACTTGACAGGAATGGTGTATATTAAATAAAAACCAATAAACAAAACCAATCCACAATAAAATACAACAGGTTAACATAACAAGAATGTGTCTGAGAAAGCCATTAAATAAATCTTACCTGCATTATAGAAAAACCAAGCCCTTAAAAGAGCTTTTCTCCAAATCCTAGTGGTGAGTAGGGAAAGGATGCAGGCAGAATTGCTTTCTGCCCTTTTTATACCATGTTACCCAATTAATATTGCATCAACCTTATTTTAAAATTTCAGAACCCACAATATAATGTAATGACACAAGGGCATTTATTATTAAAGGACATTTGATTGTGGGGGGAGGGAAATCATTGGGACTCATTGCTGGGGAAAAATGTATAAAACCAGGATACTTAAAGGAACATTAGTGATCTTTCTTATTATGACTTTCTTCATGAACTTACAAAAGGAGCCTTGATAAGGTGCTTAAAAACAACAGTAAATAGAATCCAGTCTGAGTTTTACTGCTGGATATTCATTGAAATGCCAAGGCGAGGTATTCAGAAGATCACTGGGCTTCAATCATTAATTTTTCATCATTTAAGGTGCTTCTGGGATTCATAAACAAAAGCCCTCTTTTTCTTTTAAACAGAATTCCAAATGAACCTTTGATAGATAGCACAATTTCCAATGATTTTTCTTCCTCCTCCTCCTCCTCCTCCTCCAGAAAAAAAATGAAACTTTGGGGAATGAAGTTTCATTCTTGTGGTGATGATAAAGAAGGGCTCTAGCTAAACTTTGTGGACAGGCTGTGTTGTTTTAATAAACTGCAATATGATATTTTTTCATGATTAGTAAGCTTTATCTGCAAGAAGGTTTAAAACTAACAAAGGGGTGTTGTACTATAAAGCTCTCTCTCATTCTAGAAATGTTGATGGTTCATTAAAAAGTGCACATTTGAGAGGACTGGCAAATAATACATGGGATCAAAACTACACTTTTGGGGAATTTAGTGTTATTACCATTACAGAGATCCAATTTGCAAGGAAGAATATCTGGTTCAAAACTAAGTATTATCTAGGTATATTATTAAGCAATATGCAAATAATCATAATAAATAGATTGACTGCTAAATCTACTAAAGAAGCAGACAATATAAATGAAGAAAGTAAGTCATGTCTATCCCCTTTCAGGTGCATTTTTGATGTAGTGCTCGTTTTACTTTTAGCTAAGTCTAAAACTTTCTTCCTAAACCAAGTAGCAAGGGTTGGGGGAGAGAAGAAAACATCCATTCTGGTTGAAAAATAAAGCATTTTATTTGAGAAGTTTCAGGATGCATTTCCAAGAAAGAGGATAGTGGGGAGGGAAGGAGAGTATAGAGATCAGAGAAGTGCACAAAATGCCAAAACTATAGGAATAAAATTTTTAAAAATCAGGAATGAGTAGGCATGGAAATGGGGCAGAAAGGGCAAATGCAGTCCAGATATTTGTCAAGAAGGACCCCTTGTTTAGTACAGAGATGGATTTAATTTTTTAAAAAACAAACAAACCAAACAAGCGAGAAGAGGACTGACATATATGAAAAACAACTTCTCTCCTATGTCCTTGTGTCACAAGAAACACGGGTGCAAGTCTGTAGGGGTGGACAGAAGTTAAATGGAGTTTTGAAGTCTAGTGCAAAAAATTCATCTGGAACCCAGTCAAGTGAAAGTGCTTGGATTTAAAGCGGGCTAGACTGATTCCGGTCAATTTCATTAGTTTTGTGGCTCAGGCTGCCAGAGTACAAGCCTGACTTGCTAAAAACCCATGGAAGTTAATCCTTTCTGCCAGGGTAAGGTGCGGGATGGGGGCAGGATGGACGAAGTTGCATCCGATGGATCACAACCCTCACCTCATGGAGGTCAATGGCAAATGTCCATTTAATGGCTCTGGATTATCTTAAAATACTTGTTTGGTTCCCACTGAAATAAATGAGTTGTCCCCTCATAAACCTGCCTAGGATCAGGGCGTTTTACCTTCTTGGTTCATCTTGCTCCAGAAACCACTACACTGATTCAGATCTACTCTTCTTCTCCCTCCAAGAAAATAAAGAACTTTATCTGGAGATAATCTTGTGTGTATTAATAAGAACAACCTGACAAGCATCCCAGTTGTTATTTCGCTCATTTAAAAATAGAGTTCTCCCCGCTCCCTTGAAGAAATCATCAGAGTCCGTACTGATAGGTATCAGATACTGTGCAGTTGACCAGGCAAGTAAAAGGTGATGGAGCAGAGCAAACTACCCCAAACTTGAACTAAGACTAGAACAGCTGAGTTTCCGAAAATAGCCTTTTCTTTTTCTATATAATTCACAAATCTGAATAAATTCAGTCTCTCCTGGGCTCCCCCCCTCTTTTTAATGATATAAACCCAGAGGTAATTTATCTCCCTCCCCCGACTACTTCTACTATAATTCTTATTGCATTACTTTTACTTTTATTTCTTTTTTTTAGAAACGCGTACCTCTCGAGTTGCAACTTTTTCCAACAAAAGTGACAAGCGTCATATACACTCAAGTGCACAAGAAGACAACTATCAAGTGAATCGTAACCCAGAAAGATGAACCGGGGGTGGGGCGGGAGAAGGGACATAAATACACTTTTCTGCAGGTTTTGTCGACGCGTCGGCCGGCCGGCCGGCCGCTTGGTGGTTCGTCCGGCAACCCGGGGAGGCGCGGCGGGAGGCGGGCGAAGGAGGGGGATCGCGCCGCGGCTGGGCGGGCAGAGGCGACCCAGCGCGCGGCCGCGAGGCCAGCGGCCGCGCCGCCCCGTCCGAGGGCCGCCCGTGGCTTCCCGCCTGCGCCCGGCGGGGCAGCGTCCGTCCCTGCGGGCTCCGGCCGCCGGCGGCGGGGTGGCGGGCGCCCACCGGGCTCAGTGCACGGCCGAGTACTTCATGCGCTTCTGCTTCTGCCGCTGGTTGCAGAACCAGACGCGCACCACGTTCTTCTTGAGGTCGAGCTTCTCGGCGATGGCGGCGATCTTCTCGGAGGAGGGCCGCGGCTGGATGGCGAAGTAGGCTTCCAGCGAGCGCTTCTCGGGCGCGGCGATGGAGGTGCGCTTGCGCTTGCGCTCGGCGCCGCTGAAGAGCTCGGGCTTGGCGGTCTTCTCGCGGTGGGCGGCCTCCGCCTCCTCCAGCCACGCCTGCAGCACCGGCTTGAGCGCGATCATGTTGTTGTGCGACAGCGTGAGCGACTCGAAGCGGCAGATGGTGCTCTGGCTGAGCGAGCCCACGCCGGGGATCTTCAGGTTGGCCAGCGCCGCGCCCACGTCGGCCTGGGTCACGCCGAGCTTGATGCGCCGCTGCTTGAAGCGCTCGGCGAACGCCTCCAGCTCCCGCGGATCCGACTCGACGTCGCTGAGGCAGGCCAGGCCGTTGTGCGGCGCCGAGACCTGGGCGGCGGCCGGCGGGGGCGGCGGCGGCGGCGGCGGCGGCGGGTGGCCCATGCTGGCCATGGCTTGGTGCAGGTGGCCCATGGCGGCGCCCAGGTGCGGGTGGGCGTGCGGGTGGACCTGCGCCGCCATGACGGCGCCGTGCTCGGGGGCGCCCATCAGCGCGGGCGAGAGGTGGTCCAGCAGGTCGCCGTCCAGGCTCTGGTGTGCCACGGCGTGGTGGTGGTGGTGGTGGTGGTGGTGGTGAGGCGCGGGGGCCGAGATGGGCACGGTGGGCGACGAGGTAGACGTGCAGGGGACGCTGCTCATGGTATGGTAGGTGGCGTCTGGCTTGAAAGGATGGCTCTTGCCGTGAGAGACCAGGTCCACAGCCGCCAGAGCTTCAGCCCGGGCCAGCAGAGTCTCATCAAAGCTTCCAAATATATTGCCCTGGAGCTGCAAGCAAGAACGCGCAGAGCGGAGTCAGTGGGGAATACTGTGAAGCCTGGATTCAAAAACATTTTCTCTCCCTCTCTCGCTCGCTCGCTCTCTCTCTCTCTCTCTCTCTCTCTCTCTCTCAAGCACAGAGATTCCTCCTCAAAGCTCAGGTCATAAAAATTAATATGAAGGCAGAAGATGCTTTGCTTGAATAGACATGTGGATCAGAGCGGGAGGGGTGGGGGGAGAGAGAGACACGCGATTGTTCTGGTGACATGAAAAAAACATTAAGCCGGGGCCTGTCAAAAAATGTGCCTTAAAGCAGTAATTATGCTTCATCTACATACCTGCGGGGCTGGGAGGCACACGCGGCGCATCGCCTCCGAGCCGGAGGGCAGGCTGGAATACTTGGCTTCCTGCAGGGCAGGGTGCACGCTGAACGGCTGCTTGGCGTTCATGCCCATCATCTTGGCGCACCTTGCAGGTAGGCAGCCCCTGACATCGAGTCAGGCTGGGCGCTCTGGCTGGCGACTGTCAAAGTGAGCGATTTTCAATGACAAAGCTGCGCTTCCTTTCGCTTCCTTTCCTTTCCCTTCCCCCCACCCCCGCCTGCTTCCATCTCGGCTTCTTCACTCATCTTACAAGCAGGGCTGCCTGGGATGGGACCGGCAGCGCCCTGTGCGCACGCGTGCTTGGACTGGCAGCCAGCGGAGAGGGAAAGGGAGCCCGGGAAGGCGAGCCCGGCGCTCGGGGAGAGGCGGCGGGGCGGGGAGGGGCCAAGCGGCGGCGCGCTGGGGGCGGGGGGGGGTGCCGTCCCGCTGGCGAGAACCCGGGAAGGGATTTTGCCGAGCCAGGGAGAGGAGCTCGCAGCGAGGTGGCTGCCGCTGCCCGCGCTGCCTGGCGGGGGAAAACTTTCGGGTCGTACGTGTCAAGGGCCCGAAGAAGCCCGCGGCTGGAATGCTTTAGCTAAATTTTGGGCCGCGGTTCCGAGGCGGCGGGAACCTTTGGCTGCACTGGAGGGGAGCTGAGCTGCGTTTCTTCGCGCTCCTCTCCGCTCCTCTCGCCCTGCTGGGCTCGTAGGGAGACCAATCAAGTTCAGGAAGGGCAGTTCTTCTGGTTTGCAGGCCTTCGAAATTCAACATTATGCACTTTTGTAATCGCTTGTTTGTTAAAAGTATTGGAGGAGGGCCGAGAAACTGAGCCCCCTCCCATCACAACCGCGCCTGCCTTCCACCGCTCGTTGCGAGCTTCCCTGCAGGCCTGGCCAGGCCACCCTCGGGCGGAAGTGTTTGAGAGGAGCCCCGGAGAGGCTCGGAGGTGGCGGCACGGAAAAGACGCCCGCAGGCGCGCGCGCCCCCGTGCCCCGTGGACGCCCGCCCCGTGGACTTGCTGGGCATCGCTGAGGCGGAGGGCTTGCTCGCCGGCGGGGGAACATGGCCCCTGCTTGTGCTTCGTTGCCAGAACAGCCTCGTGCAGGCATTTGGACCGCATTCTCAGGCCAAACTAATCCCCCCTCCCTGCCCTTCCGATTCACGCTTCCGCCGTATCAATGGGATTCCACTAGAATCGAAGTACACCTCGAACTTAGGTCGGGCGCCGCCGGAGCCTTCCTCCCGCAAAAGAAAATGCCGTAAGAACCTCCTTTCCTGCCCCACCGCCTTTTCCCGGACTTTAACGTCTGAATATATTGAAGTCACGCTGAAACTGAATATTGACTGATTTTTAAGGAAACTGTCAGTCTTAACCAGGTGCATAATGATCTGATTCTCTTAATGACAGATAAGGAGTTTAGTGCTTCGTCTTGATGCTGCTTTGGGAAACGAAAACGCAGGAAGGCGAACCCAACTGGCCCGACTCAGCTCCATCTGGACCTGCCCGGCGGGCTGTGCGGGCAGTTTCGAGCGTCTGCCAGGGAAACGCAGCGAGAGGACCCCCCTGAGCACGGCATGACGGGAAAGAAATTACTACGCGGGTGCGGCGAGGAGGTTACTGCAGAGGGGCCGAGTATTTACAGAAGGACTACGGAGAGGTTTTAAATCTGGGATGCGGTGATACTGTGAAGCACGCTGAGATTAGCACTGACGAAGCTCCTGTGAACAGGGACGGGACTCGTGCCTCTACTGCGACCTCCCCCTCGCCGCCGCCCCTTTTGCAGGCGTCGCTGGGTAACTCTTCCCGTGCAGCGCAGGTGGACGGGTGCCGAAGTGAGGGAGTTCCACTGCAGGGTTCCGCAACTGAGTCGTTGCAGGCGAGGGAGCTGCTCTGTGGCTGCAGGCCCGGGGCGGACGCAGCAGCGCCCCTGCACGGATCCCCCTTAAGGGAGGGAGGCCGGCGAGCGCCCGCAGAGGCATGTGCGGGGGGGCGATCGCCAAGAGCTACCTGTTGATGCTCCGCTGCGCGCTGAGATTCTGTCCCAGATCCCTGTTCTTCTTTCCTGGCGGGGGTGTAGGACGTGGGGATGCCTTCCCATGTTCCAGCAATCCCCCTGCTCAACTAGGGGGAGCTGAGCTCTTCCTGTCGGCCCGCGAGAGCGGCGCTGCTCTCCTCGCCTCGCCCCGCTTTTCGTTCCGGGAAGCGAGCGCAGCGCAGCGCAGCTCCAGGGGCGCGCGTGTCACTGGTGGATGCGGGCGCCAGCGCGAGCGGCCGGGCGCAGGTGAAGCGCCGCGGCCCAGGACAAGACAGAGCCGTCTCGGAGCCAGAGCTGGGAGCCACGAAGCGGGCCAGGGGCAGAAGGCCGAACTGCAAGTGCTTTGGAGTACAATTCCCACCACTGGCCATGCTAGCTGGGTTTCTGGGAGTTGAGGTCCAGAATATCTGCCTACTTATGTGCCATATGGCAGTGATCCGTCTTAGTTGTGCGGTGGAGTGAGGACTTACCCTTTCTATTGCATGCGGACAGGATTTCATTTATTTATTAGATTTATATCCCACCTTTTTCTTACCAAGTACTCAGAGCTGCTTACATCATTTTTCTCCTGCTGCTCTCAGTCTTATCCCCACAGCAACAACCCTGTGACAGAGAATCTGTGACTGGGCATAAGTGACCCAGCTGGCTCCATGGCTGAGTGGGGACTAGAACCCAGGCCGCCCGAGTCCCATACTTGCACTCGTAACCACCACAACACACTGGCTCTCATGGAGGACCCAGGGCCAATTGTGGCCTTCCAGGAGCTTCAGCATCTGCCCCCATGGGTGCCGTCCTGGAGGCAAGAAAAGTGCATATGATGGGAACGGTGATGGTGACAATGTCAACACTCTAGAATTACGGGCAGGACATTTACCAGCAACCTACAAGCAGGGGTAGGCCACTGGTGGCCTGGCTCCAGTTGTAGTGGGACTACAATTTCTGACGGAGAACTTGGGTGGGATGGAGCTGATTGGTGCTCAGTGGAGCCTGGAGGCCCACAGGCAGTCTGCTCCACCTCAGCCCCTTCCACCGGCCTCCTACGGCTACTGTCACAAGAGCACTGTACACACAGAAGGGTGAAATCATGTGCATTCTTGAACCAACAGAGGCAGGGCCAATACAAACCCTTGAGAGATTTGTGTTGTGACTCCCACACTGTGACTCAAGGACGAGCAATTCATACTTTGGGACCACACTGGGCTCCTAAGATGATCTCTCTCCTTCTTACAGCAGTTTGAAGTGAAATGAAGCACAGCTGATGTATTGAAACAACTGAGGGCGCAATCTTAGAAAAGTCCTACAGTCCCCAGCATGCCTCAGCTAGCCATGCTGGCAGAGGAGTGCTGGGAATTGTAGGGCTTTTTGCTATCTAAACAGAAGTGCATCCTTAAGCTGATATAGGAGTGTGTGCAAACTTCACAGATGTTACAGACTTGCAGTACTCTTGATTACTAATGTATAAAATGTTAGCTTACATGTGGCTTAAAAAGCCACATCGAACACGATTTTTGCAGAAAGGGAAGATGTACAATAAACAGTTTCACAGGCTCCATTTCTTTGATGTGGTATGCAGAGAATTTAACAACCCTGAAGACTTTGCATTTTAACTGGAAAAGTGATGGCAGTCTTACTTTAAGGAAACATGTTAAGGAAAAGGTAAAAATAGGAAAAGGGGTTAAGGAAGCCTCTAAGTTTCACTCTTTCTTGTGGTGTCACAATTTCAACCAGGGATTTTTAAGGGCGGCAGGCAGAAGTCACGGAGAAACTGGCAAGAATTCAGACATGGCATTTGTTGTCCCTTACCTAGAAACTTGAAAGATCCTGACCTTCTCTGAAATCTCTGGGTGGGAGATACCTAGCCTTTCTTAAAAGCAAATGTTATAAGACAAACCAAATATGCTCAAGGATAACAGGAGGCTCAGAAAGGGAAGGACTAGGTGGTACGGGTTGGGGAGAGGTGAGGTGGGAATTATTCTTTCAATGCTTGTTCCTTGGAGTCCACGGGTTTTTAGGATAGTAACATAAATAGGGGCTGGATCCAGCCTTAATCCTTCTTAGAGTAGCCTAGAAAAATGGGGGAGTTAAGCTAGTTATGCCTTACTTAAGTCCCACTGATTTTAATAGGTCTGCTTAGGTTGGACTAAATCTGGATCCAGCCCAAAGCTGACATCAGTGCTGCATTCATGGAGATAGAAAGTCTTGCTTTCCTAGGCGGTATGGGATTTCCCTCTTCCACACCTACATTTACACAAATTTGCCCAATCAAATTCAAAGTTGCTCCTAAAGATTTTCTCTCTTGACCTGAAACATATTTTCCAGTTTCTGAAAAGGCAGATCTATAAAACAGAAGTCCCTAGGTGCCAAACATCTCATGGCTGATGGCCATTCCTGGTACCTCCAGAGTCCCACTGAGCTCCATAAACAGCAAACATCAAATAACAACACACCATCCCATCATCTGAAGGGCAGGAGGCTCTAATTTGGGTAGGAGACTCAACTAAAAACCCTCTTGCCATGGTTTACAATAATGTCTGTATGGATGGAAGCCTCGGGATGAAGGATCTAAAGAAGGCAACCCTGATCGTCCAAGCTAGGAACCTGATGGGATGGGATCACATTCAACATGCTGATTTTGACAGGGCCCCTTGGAATCCATTGTGTGGCAGGAGAGAGGAAAACTGTCTTTTTACTCCCTCTCCATCTAAGAACAACAACCAGAATACTGCAAGGCCTACCTGGAGTATAAGTAATGAGCAGTATTATGGACCCCAGAGAGAACAGTCCTAGCACCTCCCTTTGGAGGCTTTGTGTATCCTGTTGAAGAATGCCAAATGCTGCAGGTATTTTGGACCCTGCAGGTATTTTCATAGTCAGCCTTCCCCCTGTCTCAGAAGAACCAAGGGTTCGTCTTGTCCAGCACTTGTTTCACACACAGGCCAACCAGATGCCTGCAGGGAACCCACAAGTGTGACATGAGTGCAGCAGCATCCTTCCACCTGTGACTGCAGCAACCAGAGTACACAAACATATGGCCTGGGAAGCAATTAGCCATCAGGACCAGTAGCCTCTGATTGCCTTTACCTCCACGAACTTGTTCAAGCCCCAAGGCTTGAGGTTCAGAACAGCCAAGGATGCTGCTGATACTAGTACTGTACAAGTGAGAAGTGAAACCAAAGCTAATCTGGTAAAATACTAAACCTAATGTGAAGTGTTTCATTCCTTTCATCCTCTTTCTGTGATTTACCATTAGCTTGCAAACTTGTGAGTAGGCTGGTATTTACCATAATGTTCTGTAAGTGCTAGTTATTAATTTAGGCATTTTAGAAATAACGTCTTGCACTAACCTGTGTATCAATAAAGTTTTTTGTACTGCATCTCTAGTTCTAAGTTTATTCACTCCCTCATACTTTTCTTAAGGCACAATCCTATCCAAGTTTAGGCAGAAGTAAGACTTGTAATTTTGGCATGCCCCAGCCAGCACAGACTTTTTTTTTTTGTCTAAACATGTGTAGGATTGTACCCTTCATGTGGTGAGCTCGATAAAGCTGCCATTCTACTGACCCTCCCTGAGAAATCAGGAACTTGATTTGGCTCTGGATGGAGGGCAGACGCAGGATATCTCTTTCAGAAGAGTTTCAGTTCACCTACAACCCTCAGAAGTTAAGAATCGGGTTGAAATGCAGAGTGCTACCCATCCATCACCACAGAGCCCCAAGATGTGATGACAAAGGTTCAATGTGAAATGGTTTACAGCTAGAAAATAAAAATCAACTAGTTTCCACAAGTACAGAAGTACATCTTCTCCCATAAATTATTCTCCAATTTCATTTCCACAAATTTGATAACACAACTTTGACAAACACATTTTTCTTCAAAAGTCCAATATTTATTTTAATTATTTACTGTCATTTGCCTTATATCCTGCCTTTTCCTCCATGAGCCCAAGGCAAAGTCCATGTTCCTTCTCCTCACCATTTAATCTTCCCAACAACCTTGTCCCCACACCTGATACGCTCAACTAGGAGCCAGTGGCTGGCCCAAAGTCACTCAGTGACCACACTGGGCCTCTCTCCGAATTAATTTTCCTAGAAATTGCAAGGTGATAAGTAGCAGCACAATGGGTCTACATTTGCCATAGAATACAATGGTATCCTGGAACGGGAAGCCCTGTGCAGGCACTCATAGGCTCCCATGTAGGACTAAAGGGCGTGAGGTAAGATGGACGTGCATCTAAGCCCCATCCAGGTGTGTATAGGACTTCATACAATCATAGAATAGTGGAGCTGGAAGGGGTCATGAAGGCCGTCGAGTCCACCCCCCTGCTGCTGCAAGACACCATGTTACGCCACCCCACTCAGATGGCTGTCCAGTTTCTTTTTTAATGTTTCCGGTGTGGGAGAGCCCACCACCTCTTTAGGGAGCTGGCTCCACTGTCGTATTGCTCTGACAGTGAGGAAGCTTTTCCTGATATCCAGCCTGAATCTGGGTTGCCACAACTTGAATTGATTATTCTGTGTCTTACACTCTGGCATCAGCAAAAAAAGATCTTGACCTACCTCTCTGTGACAGCCTTGGAGGTACTTATAGAAGAATATCATGTCCCCCTCAGTCTTCCCTTCTCAAGGCTGAACATGCCCAGTTCTCTCAGTCTCTCCTCATAGGGCAGTGTTTCCAAACTTTGGATCGTGTTTGTTGCCCTCCTCTGGACCCTTTTGTTCTGCATCTTTCTCCGTAAACATGTTCAGCTAAGCAGACTTACAAAGCTCCCAGACCAGGAGCCCTGATAAGTCAGATTCCATGATCACAGGAACAGTTTAAGCACGTTCAGCCGAACGTGATTGTGGAGCCCATGCAAACCTTTGTGTTGATGTGTCAAGGTCCACAGAGAGTCTGGGTGTACAGGGATGTTGGAGGCAGGGCTCAGGCCTCAGCTCCAGGATGTGGGGGCAGCCAACCTCAGCGGAAGCACTGGAGGCAGCCGTGGCAGAAGGGCAACCCAGGCTTGCCCAGGTAACGCTCAGACACTTGGCAGGAAGCAGCAGGGCCAGAGGCAAAGGCCGAGTCACGGGCAAGCTGGGGTCCAGGAGCAACGAGGGCATGGCAGAGCCAGAGGCGAGGGCAGCGCCAGGAACAGGCGGGAGTCAAGAAGCAAGTGAAGGCATTGCAGCACTGGAGGGAGCAGCCAATACATGGAGCAGCCACCAAACCTGGGTGGCAAAACTGAGTAGGGAGGACTGGGATGCCGTTTGTAGAGCCTCCTGTGACTGTCAGCTGATCTGTGTGATTGGACTGGTGTTGATCCTGTAAGCCTTCCTGGTCTGATGTTAGTCCTCCAAGCACTTGCGACATAAGCCAGGCTGCCTTCTCTACCAGGCCAGCAGTGGAAGCCACATTTCCTGACATTAGGAGTGTGTGCTCGTCTCCTACATATTTCTGCTCTGCGCCTGAGCAGGTGAACCAAGGGCCATAGAACCATAGATCTGGAAGGGACTTCAGGCACCCCCCAGTTGAATCCTCCCCTCAGTGCGGATTCTGCCCTGTGGAGCACAGCATTAGCATTTCTAGCACATGGTCATCCAGCCTTGAGTAACTCCAGTCCCACCATCTATGAAAAGTAATGGCTGGGTTCCAACAACAGGATAAACCATATTTAAAGTCTGAGTATGGGTTGAATGCAGATGGTTGTTGAAATATGGGTTGTGAAATTAAGAAAAACAGGCACTGGTTTTTTAATCATGAACAACCCATGTATATCCCTCAACACTTGAAGAGGAAGAGGACAACCCATGAAGAGAAGCCATGGTTGTGAACTGTGGTTAACAAACCAAGGTTAGTTAGTGCATCTGGGTTCAGCCAACATGATAATTCGAAACAACTCATGGTTCAGTGACAACCCTCAAACCCATACTTAAATCTGCGGGTTATTGTGCAGGCTGAACCCAGGCAATCTGTTCCACTGCTGAGCAGTTCTAACAGTAAGAAAATTTCTCTGAATGTCGTCATGCCTTTGCAAAGCTGACTCAGGTGGTTGAGTGCCTTTCAGCTGAAAAGCAAAATGGAACCACTCAAAAATAAATGAGTTGCTTCTATATATTCATGGTACAACTTAGGTATACAGAAATATGCAAGTCCAACGATTAAAAGAAAACAATTTAAAAATAGAAAACCCAAAACTGCTGGACAGAAACCTGTGAGATAACAGAATGTCAACGGCAGCTGATTCTAAAGGGAGGGAAGAAGAAAAGTCTCACATGTAAAACTTCTGCTCAGACAGAAGCACTTACAGGATTTGAGGGTCCAGGCCCATAGGACAAATGCACATAAAGACTGCACATGCTAATGTATATCTATATATTGTCAAATAACTACCAGGATTTATTCAAATTACATAGGAGGCAAAAGCCAGTGAGTTTCTCATCCCAATCATATCAAGTAAAATACATTCTACAGTTAATCTGCATCCTGCCCCAGACCTTCAAAAACCAATGGGAAAGCGTGTTTCTACCTCTCTTAATCCTATTTGCCATGCAGAACAGGATTTGACGGTGGGAGGGACTGCAGCACATGGGAAGGGGAGAGCTAACCCTTCCTTCCCCCACTGGAATCCCCCAGAGAGAAAAGCCGTCCCATTGGCACCAATGGGCACTCGGGGCTTTCTGGAAGGCATTTGGCCTGAACTCTCAGAGCTCAGGCTTCGCAAGGCCTGGGAGCCCTTTCAGGCATTCCTGACTGTGGTGAGCAGGGCCCCGGGGGCTGGTGCTTAGCCCACCCCAAAGACGTGCCGCTCCTCCATGTTGCTGTCACCATGTTGGGGATGATTTCCACAGCAAGGAGTGGCCTCCTGGATGCGTGGAGGCCCCAGGGCAGTTTAGACCCTTTGTCCCTTCACCCCTGAGGTGCATCTCTTCAAGAGACCTTCACAGCACTAGGGGAATCCTGCTGCAGGCTGTCCAAAGCTACTAACTGAAATAGGGTGAAAATACACTGTGATATTTTCTTGCAGTTGCCACTTGTTTATATCCCAAGCAGGTTGAATCCTGCTTCCAATGCAACTTGGAAATAAGAATGGCTAGAAATTTCAGCTGTGGTATCTAAGAGGTGATACAGGATGCCCAAAAAATCCACAAATGAAATGTAAGTCACATCAAATGATGAATTCACAGGAAATACAGACAAAAAGTTCGAAACATCTCCACATGCCATCCATCTCTAAATGTTACAGTGTGGTTCCACTGTAATTTCCTACACAGAAAAGGAAGAAAACCCTGCCCTAACTCACCTGAGAACAGAAGAAAAGCCATGAGGGATTCATCTAGTCTAGCATCCTGCTCACTGGTGGTGAACAGAACTGGGAATGCGCTGGGTGGTGAACCAGCCGCCTGATGGAAACCCGCAAACAGGATGTGGCTGCAATGGCACCCCCTTGCTCACGTTCCCAAGCAACTGGTGTACAGAGCATGTCTCTGATACTGGAGGCGGTGCAGCAAACTGTCTGTCTTGGTTATGTCACTCTATCTTGTGGATGCAAATTCCATCGCTGAATCACGTTCGAGGGCTTGGTGCAGCGGCGTGGAGCAGAGATGTCATTCTTGCCTGCTGCTTGAGAAAAGCGTTGAAGGTAGGGATCCAATCTGTGTTGCTGTGCTGTGCTTGGGACAGTGGCATGGGAGGATTGGGCCTTCCTAGCTTCTGCTCAAGAGGAGACCTCCTTAAACCACAGGCAGGGATGGCATCTCCACTCCTTGCCGCTGTCCCATGTTTGGGGCAATGGCACAAAGTTTATCTCGCCTCTCTACCTCTGGCATGAATACAGAGTTCTCAAGCGGCAGATAGGGAGGGCCTCTCTGCTGCATGTGGTGTTATGCCTGAGGTGATGGCATGGAGAAGATTAGGAACCTTTAGCTCCTGGTCAAGGAAGGACTCTTGAACAGGAGGTGGTGGGCAAGGATCTGCTTCATGCCACCGCCTGTGGTTGGCCTCCTTGCCTCTGGCTCAGGAATAGACTTCTCAAGCTGCAGGTGGAGGTGGGTTCTCCTCTCCTCTCAGGGTAGTAGCATGCACTGGAGAATGGTGAATCCTCCCCTATTGTTCCCATTGACTGAGCCCTGTTTGTGGGAAGAGGACAAAGAAATAATCATTGTCTGTCCCTGTTGTGCAAACAGAGTTAAATGCAATAGGGTCAACTTCCAGCTTTGGCTGGGACAATTTGCAAGGAGCTGTTTACCGCAAGGGCCAGACCCTCTGCATGTTGTCCCAGCTGAGTTCTGCTTGCGTAACGGAAACAAAGGAAAATTGGCTTGTGATTACGGCTCTGAGAGGGAGGAAGCTCATTCCTCCCCATGGTGCCTCCTGGGATACCACCAGGAGACACCATGGGGGCAAAGGAAGGGGCAAAGGAAAGAATCACCCACAACGAGCCTAGTCATCCATGGGGCTCTTGTGTGCGCTTTTGAGAGTTCTACCAACCCATTGCAGTCAGTCCCCACAATGGGTTTCTGTTACATGTGAACCCACCCAGGAACAAACACTTGAGAGAACAGAGAGTTGTGTGTTCTTGTGCCTTTCATCAAAATAAAAAGGATG
The DNA here is from genome assembly GCF_004798865.1 of Varanus komodoensis. Lineage (NCBI taxonomy): Eukaryota > Metazoa > Chordata > Lepidosauria > Squamata > Varanidae > Varanus > Varanus komodoensis. The sequence goes on from NW_025336480.1 coordinate 5,964,497, forward strand.
GAACCACACTCAGTCTGGTTGTAGTGGTGGTAAGAGGTAGGAGTCAGTTTTTTCCCACCCAACCAAGAACTAGGGGAAGGGACTGTAAGCTTTTTATCTGAGGCTGTTAATTGCTGTACCTACGGCTCATTTCATTACAAAACTGAGCTCAGAGCAGATGACCTCTTGGTGGAGCCATGCTATAATGGAATACCACCAGAAGAAACATCACTTTGAAAAATAACACTCCATTTTCCCAATTCTAAACAATAAATTAAAAAAAAACCCTTGGAAAGTGCTCTGAAAAAACAAAAGCGAAACTGGAGTATACCAACATTATCTAAAGAATGTGGAAACAACTGGGAGCAAGTAATCATGTGTGCCCAATACATGCCTTGTGTCGAATAGCACTGTGTCTGCCTGGAGATTCATGTTTGTTCTTAGGAAGGCTCCTCCATCCTTGAAGATCCATGTGCTTAGATGTCCCATAGTGAACATTCCACCTGTATGATTCTGCAAATAGAAAATCCAGTGGTATAAATGAGCGTGAGGAGACAAGGCACAGCATTTTGGAAAAGGAAATAGACAACCTCTTCCAACCTTAGTGGTCCCCAGATGTTTCGGACTAGAGTGTTCTTCAGCCCCAGTCAGCAGGGCAGGTGGTCAGAGAGGGGTCAACAGGATGTGGCCAACAGCAATTCTCCCATTCCCCAGTTCGGAACCGCCATCATGATCCCTCTCCTTGTATTCCTTTAAACTCTCAAGATGCTTTGGCAAAATAGCAAGGCAGACGAAGGAGCAGAGGGTCAGATGACGAAACTATGGCATGCAGTCACTTCCCATCAAGCCCAAGGGCTGGACAAATGGAAGTGGAACATGAACTGGGCTTTGAACGGCAAAAGGCAGAGATGGAGCAAAGCACCTTCCTCCCATCAGGGGGGGAAATCGATGTGTTGTCGCATAGCTCCATGCCTTGATTTATGATAAAAAATTTAAAGGAAATCATTTATATTTCAAAGGGCCTAAATAGCAGCATGAAAGTTTTATCTAAAGTGGCAGTGTATTTACAGATGGCCCCACCATACTAGAGGTAATTAATAGATGGATAAATTTCAGGCCTTTTATTGCTAGATAAAAAAACTCTCCTGCTATCTGGAACTGGTGGCTTAAGGTAAATAAATAAAAAAGGAAATGTAACGTGGCATGCAAAAACCCTTTGCAGGGATTCTCGTGCTCAGCCCACAGCTGTTAGCCACTCTAATAGGCAAACAGACACTTGATCTTCGGTGTAGCGAACACCAGAACTCAAAACATTCCTTTAATCAAGGATATTGGGCAGAGGATAACATGGGTCCCCTCTCCAATAGTTTGTGTTTCTTGGGTATCTTAAAAAGAAGGTGCTGCTTTAGGGACAGATTCCAGAGGAATACTGGAAACTCCAATAGGATATTCTGCTGCAAATGATGCACTGCCAGCATTATTGCAAATTCGAGCAACATGCTTGCTCGCTCTCTCGCTCTCTCGCTCTCTCGCTCTCTCTCTCTCTCTCACACACACACACACACACACACACACACACAATGAGTTTTTGGCATTTTAAAACTTCTTTTTCAAAACAAACTGCTTAGTCTAATCAAATGGACTCTTCATTACACACGTAAAATATTCATGTTTCTGGCCCTGTCTGTTCTGTCTACACCTTACAAGCAGGGGAGTCCAAAGGATAAACAGGAACAAGTGCAGAGACCAGATGGTTTGCCATCAAGGAAGGATATTCACATGCATAAAGGGGACACTGCAATAGATTTGAGAGATCATCCACCTCCTGGTAAATTATTGATGGTATTTTTGAAAGGGGGGAGGGGGAAGAAACAGCATGCCGATGACGTTCCACAAAATTGCAGCAAATGTGTATGGATCTCTCCACTTGGATTATTTGATTCTCTGACCCAGTTCAGACACTAGAAGGAAACGGGCAACTGCGTAAAGGAAGACTTTCCTTATGGTTACAGCTATGGAAAGGACAGTAGCAAAGATCCAGGGCTTTTGTTGTCTCAGGGCTCGATCCTTTGGAGCAAGAGACACAGATCTTTCCATGTCTGAATCCCCCAGAATACATCCTATTTAAATGCTCTGAGGCATCAGTAGCACTTGCATGCACCTGACCCAGTATCCTAGGCTTGCTGATGTGTTGCAGGTTCGGATGTGTTCTGTCGAACCTAATTAAATGCTCACTGCCAAACACATACTGATCTTTTCCCCTTTTCTCCCTTCTTTCTCCACCCAGCAGGCAATCCCAAAGGATCACACTTTCCAAGTAGTTTTTTAATAGGAAGCCCAGTGGAGGTAAATCCAAACATTTTTTTTTCAGAGCGCAATGCAATGAGAAAGCTCTGAAAAGCCAGAAATGACTTTTCCCTCACCAGCAAATATTCACAAGTAGTTTTCCCAACCTGGTAACACAGAGAAAGGCCACTAAGATGGGGGCAACTTTGGGGTGGTTGCAGCTTAGACATTCTACATTTTAGCAACGAAACATTTACAGCCACTCCTAGTTCTAACATAGATGGCAATATTTAGAATGAGGACTAAAATATTTTTGCAAAAAGCTGAGCTTCCTTTTTGCTATTGCATGAGCACAGCCTCCATTGCCTGAAAGATGACAATGCATGCACATGTGTTTAAACATTTTGTTTGAATGGATACTACTGATTGAGGTGGGTGTTTTAATTGTAATTTTTGCTTTATTTCTGTAAATTACCTTGTAAATGTTGCGGAAAGGCAGGATAAGGAATCCTTCTTGGGAATATAGTTGTGTTGCATTCTGTATTGATAATCTTTTAATGCCAGCATGCCTGAACTCAAACAAGCACGATAATATGAAAATGATCTTCCCACCTATTTCTTCTTCTCTGGCTGCAGTATTGCTTTTCTCAGGGTAAAAAAATAGAACTTCAAGAAATCATGTAATAGATTCTCTCCACCCTGTGTATCTCTTTTAGGAAAATAGAAGTATAATACTTCCAAGTACAAGATACTAGCATTAAATGATATATAAATGGACCTCAAATTCAATATCCATCTCATGGATATGGACTGTATACACTGGCATTCTTCCTAAAGTAAAGAATTTGATTAGCTACAAGAAATATTCTATACATTGGCAGGTAGTTTATTTTGGTGTTTTTCTGTTTTGGGGGAAGCATTTTCAAACAACAAGTCATAATTTTGTCATGAGTTTTGGAAGCATTTACTGGTGCTGTTCAATCATTTGCATGTTTACTCAGAAATAATTCCTATTGGCTTTAATGAGAATTACATGCTCCTAAATTACTCCTAAACAACAGAATATAGGACTGCAGCTTGTATACAAACTTCTCTCCAAGATACAAATTTCCCTCCCAACACCTGATGCAGGTGTTTTGTATCAGCATAATTTTACCATTCAATTTGAAAAGCAGATTTTTCTTGATGTTAGAAGATGGAGAGAAACTTTGTGCAAAAGATGACATGGCTATTCCATTGTACAATCTGATCGTGGAAATGTCTAATGTTACCCAGACTGTCAATTATTCATCAGCTAAATAGCCAAGCATCAATTACCTGGCTTGATTCTCTTATTCATTAAGGAGATTGAACAGCCCAATATAACAAAGCAAAAGGAAAGTTGCTAAGTTACAGGGGCTACCTGGCCAAGCTGCCACCGTATGATGAAACTTCCCAGTCCCAGGGAGGCAAAAGTTTGGCAAAGTGCAAGGTCTGGAATTCTGGGAACAATTATGAAAGACCGTATCCTCCAACGGACACAGATTACAGTCCAAGTGGAGTATTGTGAAATTGGGGCAGAGAAAATCAGGGAAAAACAAGAATGCAATTAGCTGACATACCTGAAGCATTATTTAGAGGATGAAACAGATACTAAATAGATATACTAAAGGGGTGCCATTAATTATGCAATGCCTTTGCAGGTGCTTTTTCAGAACCCCCCCTCACATGATCAGGCAGACACACCTTAAAGCAGGTAGTCTAATGGGGAGGCAACGTATACCATGGCTAAAGTGACCAGACCAGCTGTCATTTTTTCAATTATTATTTTGGATTCAGTAAAATTCCCAGAAGAAGAACCTAGAGTCAAAGTCAGACATGGGGAAGCAGTCAGGTCTGTCTTCCCATGGAGGGTGTGGGGCTGAAAGCAAGATGGGCAGGGCCAGAATAAAAAAAGCATGAGCATATTTGAGCTTAGAGCCCTCGCTGCCAGTCCTTAGCCATGGTAGAGGCGTTTCAGGTTATTAGAATGGGGGTTGGTGAGGGACTGTTACAAAGACCAGACAATTGCCAGATGATTTGCAGGTGGGGAAAGGGAAAGAAGGCAGGCCCTTTCCCAGCACAAGGGGCATCTCCTTCCCCCAATCCGGCATGCAATGCAAGGGTACAGTGATCACGGGGGCATCTTTTCATACATATTGATTTATTATCAAGGCAGAAGATTTACAGGCTCCACTTCGATTTAAAACTCTAAGGCTGCACACACCGAAACAATACCAGCAATGCATACAGAAAAACGTATATGAGAATGGCTGTCAAATCAAAGCAACAGGATTCAGCAGAACAGATTCATGAGTAGATCGAAGCCACCTTGCCTAGACTAATTTAAGAGGGATTTTTTTCTCTGGCACTGGAAGGACTGCAATGCTGGTGTCAGGTGAGCTGGCCCCTCGAAGATGCCCCCTCATCACAACACCCAGTGGGAATTTTGCCCATGAGCAACTTCTCTCTGCAGAACAAGCAATAGCAGCGAAGGAAAGGGTGTGTGTGTGGGAGAGGGAGAGGGAGAGGGAGAGGGAGCGCCAATGAAATAAGAAAACAAAAGACGAGGCGCATTTGATTGAACCAGGAAAATAAGAATCCCATCAATAAGGCAGCTCTTCCAAGTAAGTACCGAACTTGTCAGTGCCATCGATCTGCTCTGGCAACACGTATGCACAGGCTGTATAATTCACTCAGTTGTTTTTCAAACAGATCAATGGACAGCATGAGCAACAGTAGACTTTCAGCAGCAATTACACGCCGCTTCTTTCTCCCTAGTTCCATGATGCACTTTGGACCTAATTCACTCTGAATGACAAAATGCATTGGGCAATTTTCACATTACATATACTGCCAATGAGGGGGTGGAATCATATTCCGCACGAGCTCGTGCATTTAGACATTCTAGTTTCTACTCCATCTAATTATAGGCAATAACATAAACGTAGTCATCTGTCCTTTCATATATGATGATGTGTCTTCCCAACAGCATTCTGTAAGTGAGGGCCATGTGGATACATCTCCAACATCATCTTCACAGGAGCACCTCTGTGATCCAACTTTCCCCGACAGTCCTGTGAGATCATTACTGTACACGCTCTTCTTCCATATAATCATGACCATGACCATAAACCATGAAGGTGTGTAGAAGTTTTGTGCGGAATAATGCATTGCATGGGCTTGAAACACACATTCCACTGTGTTCAATGAACTTCCAGGTAACGACATGGGCCTAGTGTGAAATTCTGCTTGCTCTGGATGTACAGTGATGTAAGCACAGGAAGATGTGAGTTAGAATCCAGATGTGTACTGGGGTCAACACAGGTTGTCCGTATGCAATATTATAGCTGCAGTATGAGTTAGCCAGTCTCCCAGACGTAGGAAAACCCTGTTGGTTTGCTCGCAGAAGAGAACTTAGGATCTAAGCCATTAAGTTTCTGTTCTTTTTCTGTTCTGTGTATGATTCACCTAGAGTCAAGATGCATTCAGCCTTTAAACATCCCAGCTTGGTCAAAATTGTAGTGTGTGAACAAGTACACATTCATTAAAAATCAGTATAATTGTGAAATACATGCCAGGAAAGCTAAGCTCTTCATAGTACAGGAAAAAAGAGGACTTGCATCTCATCTCCCCACACAACAGAAAGATCTGGGGTAGCATCTTTTTAGGATCTTCTGGTTCCCTGTAATTTGGCGACAAAGAGCACCTCCGTGCCAGACAGTGTCCTGGTAATATGGCAGGAGAGGGCAGGGCTGTGAGCAGACGCCCAAGGCAGGGGGCGCAACAGCTGCCGCTGCATCAGCAAGACCACAGGCGTTGCTGCGGCCCCATAAACACCGTATTTCACACTGCAAGCTCCAACTGCGGCTCCAAGTAAATGCTTCCCATGCAATAGAAATACTTCGTAATTCTCTCAGGCGCAAATCCAGGGAGGGGTGAGAGGGCAGGGCCTCCTCCAAGCGGACAAGCTGCACAAATTGCCTGCTGGGGGGTGACTGCCCCCCTCACCCCCCATCTGTAATGTTCCTACTCCACTGCCCTATCGTGATGACCAAACTTGCATTTCCCTTCAAGTCCAGTTATTGCCAAGGACCAGGTGAAAAGTATTTAGGAGGGCTAAATGTATTTAGGAAGTACATCTCAAAAGTCTCTCGACAGGAGTTTGCCAGCAAAGCTTCCTTAAGCCACACAAGGGGAGAGTGTAATGACCAAAGGGTGCTGTCATTGAAACACATTTTATCATTTGATAAACTATTAATTGGCCTTCTTTCTTTTCATTTTATTTTTATGCCAAGCAGTCCCATAAACATGTTATAATACTGTTACCTCGTACACATGACCCAACTCCCCACAGCAGTGAAAGGTCAGGTTCCATTTCCTTTGGGAGGAACCCTGCAATGTTTGAGTCCTTTTACAGGTAGGAAGCGTGAACATTTTAAAAGACAGCCAAATGGGCACCCTACATCACATCTCAAGAGAAAGGTCCTTGATGGTCCTAGTGAACTGAGCCCCCAAGTGCAGCTCTTTCCATGTCTCTTATTCTGTGTCTCGTTTGAAAACCTTCCATCTGCCCTTCATTCCCTTTCTCAGATATCTGGATGGCATCATACTCAGTTAGGACCTAGGGGAAGGTCTGTGTTTGCCTCATTCAGAAGGAAGATACAACTATCAAGAATCATCTAACAATTTGTTCCCATAGAGACACATCCCCTAAATATCCCAGGCTATTAACCTGCATTTTCTCCTACTAAAAGACAGATGTGGAGACTTTGACAGTACAAGAGGGTATGTGACCACCCTTCTTGTTGTTGTTGTTGTCCGACCCATCGCATCCCCATGGACAACACTCCTCCCAGCCTTCTTGCCTGCCACCATCCCTCGGAGTCCGCTTAAGCTCACGCCAACTGCTTCAGTGACTCCATCTAGCCACCTCATTGTCTGTCGTCCCCTTCTTCTTTTGCCATCTATTGTTCCCAGCATTAGGCTCTTCTCCAGGGAGTCCTTCCTTCTCATTAGGTGGCCAAAGTATTTGAGTTTCATCTTAAGAATCTGGCCTTCTAAAGAGCAGTCAGGGTTGCTCTCCTCTAGGACTGACCGGTTTGATCGCCTTGCAGTCCAAGGGACTCGCAGGAGTCTTCTCCAGCACCACAATTCAAACACCTCAATTCTTCAGCACTCAGCCTTCCTTATGGTCCAACTCTCACAGCTAAACATTTCAACTGGGAAAACCATAGCCTTGACTATACGCACTTTTGTTGGCAGGGTGATATCTCTGCTTTTTAGTATGCTGTCTATACTGCTCGGGCAAAATGGCCCTCAGAGTGGGCAGGTTGTGCAACTGTGACTGTGCCAGAGTGACACAACCAGAGGCTTGTAGGGTTCTAGCTTCGGCACCCTGCTCCAGCGGCACCCCGCAGTGTGGGAAGACAAGGGAGGAGCAGCCTGTCTCTCTGCACTGTCCACGCTGCACTAGGGATGCCCTCCGTGGCTGCTGGCACCATGGGCCAGATCCAAGATGAAGCTGCATCAATGTGCGTGGACTTCCCCACCCACTCCTTCCCAGGGCAGCCATTCCATCCTCTGAAAATGGGGTGGACCATGGTGTGGAAGGAGGATCCTCCAACATTGGGCCAATGGACCCTTGGCGAGCAGAGCTCTTCCTCTCCCAGACCCAAGCCCATTCACACACACACACACACACACACACACACACACACACAGAGGAGATCCAGCTGTTAATGCCCACCATGCTATCTAGAAGACCTCCTGGGTCATTTAGTAAAGCAATTATGAGGACTGGGGATGAGAAGACCCATCTTATCAAGTCTGGGGGAATGTTATGGTCTCCATGGCAACAGCAAACTATCTGAATTTCTCAGTGTCCCAACACATAAAGTCGGGGCCATGTTAAATGTGTTAAGTTGCATTTATCAGGTTAATGCTGTCATGAATGGTGGTGTCTATTCTTGTCTCCACCCAGTGAGAGAATGGTATGTTACTAATTGCTGCTAGAATCAGTCCAGCAAAGAACTGGAAAGCTCAGTCTTCCCAAAATGGTGCTTCCCAGAAGCTTTGGATTACAATTCCCAAGATTCCACACCATTGGCCATGCTGGCTGGGGCTGCTAAGAGTTGAAGTCCACAACACCTGGAATGCATCTGGCTGGGGAAGGCCGAATATTTCATTCTGTTGCAACAGTTGCTATGAGTACCAAGGGTGAATTGTACATCCTGCTTTTTCCCTCTAGGCTTAAACGGGGTTGTGCTCTTTGGCTAGCAGATAATCCTAAATGCAGCAGACCCATTGAAATAAACAATCCTTGAGTTAGTCACATCTACTTTAAGTCCCATGTCCTCCAGTGAATCTGTGAACTTTGGATACTACTCAGGGAGGGCTTCTTTGCCCCCTGAGCATGATAAATCTGGATGCTCGAACATAAAAATAAGGAAGTGGCACACCACCCCTACTCTGAGGGATCGCTCCCCCTTTTGTTCCGCATTCATAAGACGCAACATAAAATGCTGACATGTTGGTTTGTATCTCTTATCAATGTGCCCGGTGTCCGTGCCAGATTTGCTTGCCTATTACAGTAATGTTTGCTGAAACTTTCATTAAAATTTGAAATTAAAATGTAACAATCAAAGAAGGAGAAGAAAAAATCCTTGTCACCTGAAATTAAAGTCATTGTTTCATGTTTGCATTCTTAGCCCTTTAATTAATGCTAAAAAGCTGAACATAAAGCTGTGTGCTGGAGTTTGGGGGAGAAGAGGCAGTGGCTCACGGGCCAACCCCACCAGCTCCAGGCATGTTTGTTTGCCACGTGCTCCTTGAATTCCCAAGCATGGTGTCAGTGCTGACAAGCCAGCTCTTCCTATGCCATTTAACTATGTTTTATTAAGGACCAAAATCAGCTGGGCCTTGTTGCTGGCGCTGCTTCCGTCTCACACAGCAGCTGAATTCCCCAGGCTGCCTCAGACACTCTCTGGCTAGATGCATTACACAGTATTTTTAGAAGCCCTGCGTGCCACCTTCTGTCAATGTATCTCCGGGTTTTACATTGTTTTTCACCCATCAAACACATCCTGTTATTTATTTATTTATTTTTTTGGTGGGGGGGGGGAGGAGTTCAGCATTTGGGGAAGGAAGTAGGGAGGTTTTGGATCAGCCCTCCCCCTCCTGGTGCTCTCCAGATTGTTGGGAGCACAATTTCCATGCTCCCCATCACTTTACATTAGCATGTTAATAGGGCAGCTAAATGAAAGACAATGAGATGCTTACAACATATACTGGTTATGACAGGAAGTAAAGTTTTTTTCTGGGGTTGGATGGTTCATTTTAAATGTCCGTGAAAAATAACACCACAGGGCAAGGACTCTTGTGCTCACGGTTCTGATCTTTGGCCCCAAACACTGGGGATTCGGAAACGTGGGGAAACTAACCGGAGCCTGTGGAGTATGGCCAGGCTGTGTGCAAGGAGGAAATACCTGCATGTTATTCTGCAGAGGTCACTGCACCAGGGGCAGCTTTGGGTCATTTTCTCCCAATCTTTGGGGCACTATGCAGCCTTGCTGCTCCATTCCCCTGCAGCTCTGTGACACCCACTGCAAGCACAACTGGAACTCATGCTTCCAAGACCCCTGGAAAGAAGGGGGAACAATGATTTCCATAAGGGGACCGGTCCTTCTGCAAGATTCACTGGCCTGACATGGCTTGTTTCTGCTTGCTGCAGATCAGCTGTGTTCCCCCCCGTGCCAGCAGTAAATCCCACCAGTGCAGGAGCCCTTTTTGATAACGCCCACAGTGCCAAAACTAATGGCAGAGAGTCATGCATTTGAAGTCCCCGCCTAACTGGAACAGCCTGCAGAGCTTTGCTGCCTGCTTGGCCCACGTTCTGAAAACTCGGTCAATGACCATGCTACATAAAATTGCGCAGAATAATTTCCACAAGTCTCCTGGCAACGTCATGATTCTCAGCACCTGCAGGGTTTCAAATCATTCTCAAACACTTCTTTAAGATCCCCTGTGAACTCACATGCAACATTCTTTGTAACAAACATTCTGCAAGCAACAACGGCAAATGCGAAGGCAGCATCTCCGGGAGCGATCCAGTGCACTCTGCCCTGGCTGCCTGGACGCCTCCAAACTCGGCGGCTTTTGTGCATCCGGTGCCCAGTGTGAGGCGTGTTGGCATTCATCCCCGCTGCCACAGCACCCTCCGCTCTGTGTTTCATTTAGGCGACGTTTTCCAGCCGGTTAGCTGAAGCACCACGGAGGGAGCATGCGGGAGGCAGAGGCTGGCTGTAGCATAAGCCGCCAGCCCCAGCCTCCGGCCTTTCCCATTCCACACACCCTTTTCCTGAAGCCTATTTGCAACTTTGCAGGGGCAGCCAGTGCAGCTCATCTTCAGTGCTGGACTCCGGACAAACCTTTGACCGCAAACACCATCGTACCCGCAACATCCTCTATGTCTCCTACATATTTCAGCCATTTTAAAATGTAAAGCTTCATGGATATATCCAGAATTAGTCATATGAAGAGTAGACCCACCAAAATCAATAGGATTTAACTTATAACTAATGGAAGTCCTTTTGATTTCATTGCTTCTACTCCATGTATGACCAAGTCTGGATCTGATGCTCAGAAATATGAGATTTCCATTCACAGCTACAAGCCAGCCACACTTGCCTCTGATTCCCAAAGTGTTGGACTGCAACTCCCATAACTCCCAGGTAGCATGGGAACTGCAGTCCAACACTTCTGAAGGCTGGCATGTAGACAAGGTTAGGAAAACCAAGGCTAGCCCTACTGAAATTAGAAGGGCTTTATTTAGTCATATATAACGGAAATCCCATTGATTTCAGTGGACCATCATCTTAACTTCAACCCAAAGTCTTTTACAGGATCCAAGAATGCTTTGGAGACATTTTATGATAAATTATGACCAGACATTTTATAAGAATGTCCATACTCATCACTTGCAGAAAGCAAACTACTAATGAGCAGAGAATTATTGAAGGAGCTTGCAGCTCTTAGTTGCACAATTTTCTGTACTGAATTGACTTTGACATGATTTATTTCTTTTAAACAGGAATACCCCTGAAAACCTGGCTTCTTGAAACGAGAAACCCTTTAGTAAAATTATAAAACAGAAAAATCAATAAACATTTGAACAACAGACACAAACAATACAGTGTATGATAAACTGACAGCTACAAAACACCATTAAACACACACACACACACACACACACACCCTTGACAATCAAAGGCAATATGGGAGAAATGGTGGTCTACCTGGTTGCATCTTGCAGCAGCTCCAAGAGTTTCTCTGCACAGGCTTTTCATGCACCTCAGCATCTGGATCCTTTGCTGGATTCACATTGGCTTCTGTACATGAGCATCATGAGCAATGTGGTTTTCCTTCACCGCTTTTCTAGATGTTCCATTACATTTCCACTAGGTGGCACTCTGGTATAGCAGAATGGTGTAATCCATGCCTGTTTCCCCACAATATTTCCAAATAATACCAGATTTTCCTCTACCTAAAAAAGCCACGGCAATGGTTGCAAAGCACCAGGGAAAGGCCCTGGCAGATAATATCATGCAAGGCACCCACAGACTACCACAAGTGAAGAATCACCAGAGCACAAAACCTGCCTCTCGTAGAAAAGCTCCAGGTTGATTTGAAGTAGCAACAAAAGTCACCTCCAGCCACCACAGTTTCCCCAGTAATCACGGCTGCTGAGAACTGCTCGGTTTTTTACTACTCTTCAAAGAGGTTTTCTGTTCCCTGCTCCCCTTTCAGGCACTCCTCAGCTTCCCTGGATGTTGCCAACTCTTCAGACTGAGCAATTCATTACAGAGCCGCTCCATAAGCACTGCTCATTACAGAGCTGCCGTCAGACTCGCTTAATGGACCCACACACAAGACTGACCATCTGCTTCCTGGCTTGGTGACTTGCCTTGCCAGTACCTGCTTGCATCCAGATGACAAGCCCTGAAATAGCAAATATAAGATGAGAGAGAGAAGGCCCCAAAGGACCATCCAAGCAGCATCCTTCTGCGCTTCTGTCAGAGTCAGGGTGCGGTAGAAACCAGTGTTGGGCTTCAGGCAAGCCGTCTGGGCTCTAATCATCTCATGGCCACCAACGTTGCTGTGTGGTCTTGGAAGACGTTGCTCTTGTAACTCTATTCCACATCGCTGAGCCCTTTGCAGTGTCTAAATCAGGAGCGAGGAAACTTTTCCATCTCAGTGCTGAATTCCAATTTGCAAAAGGTCTCAGGGGCTGCCTTCAATCTGTGAGCGCAGCCAGGCCAAAGTTGTTGTTGCTGCTGCTCTTCCTCTTCTTCCTATTATCATTACATTGGATTGACAGTATGCCTGCTATTTTTCCTCTTGCAAGGAACCCAAGCAGCTTCCATAGACCTCTTGCTGTCCACACCACAACCCTGTGAAGTGGGTTAGCCTGGGAGTAAAATGCGATTCTTACTGATGTTGAACCTACCCAGAAATAAGCAGGACAAACCTCTGTGTGTCCACTCAGGTAAATGGTCATTTAACTTAAAACAGTAAGTTAAAATCTAATTTGCTTTCTTCTTCTCAGAGAAACACATGAAGGCTGGGATTAAAGTCCTCGAAACAAATAATTATGAATTCCAAAAATAAATATGGATTCCAATAAGTGACAAAGCAAAAGAGCCAGGAAAGCCTTTTGAACAAAAAGTGGCAGTTCTGAGCAAAAGAGTAACATAGGTAAGAAGAGTGTGAATAAGCGAAGAATCCGAACCCTCACTAGTGGTCAAATGGATTTCAAATGTTCAAGTCCTGAGCTGGTAAAAAGCATTCCTTATCTTTTCCAGCCAGCGCATAACCCAAAGTCACTTTAAAATGTAAATCCAGAAAGTGGATGGAATTGTTGTTTGACATATTTTTGGCCACAAGAGACCACACCAGGAGTGCATTATAGTGAGTTGACTCCAAATAATTTTCACATGAATTACTAAAGTGCCAGAAATGCATAATTTATTAGCATTTAAATAAATCACGTTGACTATGAGTGCTTTAAGGTTATCAGCATAAAGATGCACAGAATAATAAATTATAATTACCCAGGAAAAAACGGTTATCCGGAATGATAGTTTCATGTATTCTGTACTGCATGATCAAAACCAGATGCACAGACTGAAGCACTGAGGTGATGGAAGAGGCATTTTCAAACGGTGCTCTGAGGAAAACCCTGGAGGAAGTTAATCTAAGTTTATCGTGAGCTGCTCCTCACTGAGAAGACTGGCCATGACAGGGTAGTTTCTGTGAAACGTGTCAGATTTTTCCCTGCCTCCAGCTCTTTCAGGAGAGCTTTGAGATATGTTCTAGAGCTGGGTAGGCTAAGCTGAGGCTAGTGTGATCCACTGCGTTTTTTAGCAGTGAACAGACCTGGCGTTTCACGGGTAGGAAAAGCCCTTCCTGTGACCCAGTGAAACCTTCAAGCTGTATCAGGCTGGCTCTGTCTGCCCCTAGAGGCTGGAAATGTTGGGGCAGGCTTCAACCACGTGTGCACATTCCCATTGATTAAAATTAAGGAAAGCCTTTTTAAAAATAGCCCTATAGCCTTCTGCAAATGCAAAGGACAGAACACATGCGGCCTGTTGAACTTCTACGTATCCCACAGTCAGAAGACACTGAGTTCAGACACAAATGACCAAAGGTTGTTGTTGAATCATGCATTGTTGCTAAAATATGGATTGTTGGGTGTCTGAACTCGGTTAATCATGAAAAATCCATGAGGAGAACCCGTGGCCTGCTGCTGGGCACGAACTCCCCACCTAGGGAAATTCGCCTGGCACCATCTCTCTTTTCCTTTTGGCGCCGGGCAAAGATGTAACTTTTCAGGAAATTTTTCAATGTTTAGCCTGTATGCTGCTGCAACATCTATAATTGTTTTATAGATGTCTAATTTATTATGTTTTAATTGTTTTTAATGTGTTTTTACTGTTGGTATGTTTTACATTGTAAGCTGCCTAGGAAGGCCTCGGTAATTATAGATGGCCTATAAACATATGCAAATAAATAAATAATAAATAAGCTGCACATATTTCACCATGGTGCGCTGCATCAGTTCGGTTCATTCATACAGCAAACCACCTTCCAACTACAAACCACCGTTTCAATGACAACTGTGGTGTGGTCTATGCATTTGTGTGTGGTACTGAGTCGCATTATAGACAGGGCACACCTCAACGTATTTATCAGTGCATGCCCGCAGAGAAATCTTTACACGTGTAAAGATTTACACTCACTGTTGTTGCTAGTCGTGAAGCCATGTCCGACCCATGGCGACCCCACGGACAACACTCCTCCAGGCCTTCCTGCCCTCCACCATCGCCCGGAGTCCACCCAAGCTCACGCTGACTGCTTCCGTGACTCCATCCAGCCACCTCATTCTGAACGGGCTGCCTGTGAGCCATTCGCCCAGCCACGCCTGGACAGGTTATGTCTGGGAAGTAAGAAGAATAATAAGGAAAGCCAGGAAGCACTAGCCAAGGAATTGGTCTGCTGGTACAGAGAGAGCAGAAATCCCACTGGATCCTGTGTTATGTGTGCTCAGTCAAGGAAGCCCAGTGAAACATGCTCAATCAGCCATTTTGATCCACGCAGCGATGCTGCCACCCTGAAATTGAAATCCGCAATAACTTAAATTAATGGATGAATGTTCATGTTTCAGTATGGTTAAAAGAAACGACCAGCCAAAGAAATAATGGGAACCAGCACAGGCAACATCTACAAAACTGAAAGATCATCACAATCTGTCTTTCTGCGGCAAAGGCGCATTTAAGTTTATATTGACAATAAAATAAAGCCGCCAAAATATTACGAAGGACATCACATTTCTTCCGTGAACATCACTAGGGTCACCACAGATATTGCTTTTAAATATGTTTATCTACAGATTAACATAAAGATGGTTCCGTGTGGTTTCCAATAAACGGGATTTGTTTGGCACTGCATCTTCCTCCCAGGGGACCGGTGCTCAGATTCAGCTTGCAGATGAAGATGGATGAAGTTAAGCCTGACAGACATAAATAAAGTGACCTGCTAGGAGTGACACACCAGGCACACCTCCTCGGAGGGGAGGAAGGAGGCGGCAGATGGTGAGGGTGGGGGTGGTTCTCTGCGCATGCCATCCCAGGCATGCTTAGGCAGGAAAAAGATCCTGTTACTCCGCACACGTGCGCTTGGGCCAGAATTGTGGGAGGTTTAGGCAGGCTCTGCCCAGCCATGCACAGTACTGTGCCCGCACTGTCCTTTCTAACAAACCTCTGCAGGAAGTCAGGTTGATGATAAGGCCAACATGGAGAGGGCACAGCACTCACGGGAAAAGAGGGTTGCCAGTGGGTGCAGCCATGCCCTTCTTCTCCTCGCTTTTCTTTCCAACACTACTAGTTTTGCAAATGAGGACGGCAAGCCTTTTCACAGAAGGGCCTCGAGTGCAAAAAGGCACACTCTGCCAGCTCAAGACATTTTGCTGCCTAAATGGCCAAGTCACGTCATCCTCCCTGCTCTCAGACCAACACTTGCTGCATCATTCAGACATCACTTCCTGCCTGCATTTGTCTATCCTCCAACACACACGCACACACACACACACAAATGCACACAACTGCTGCTGCTGCCTGAAGCAGGCTCCTTCTCTGTGCTGTATGGCAGGGCCAGTTCTGTAACAGATTCAGAACTGAAAACACAGAAACAGTCAAAAGGGGTCTCCTGGGCCATCTAGTCTGACCCCTGGCTCCAGGCAGCTCCACTCAACACTCCATCAAAACAATATTTTCCAAGCACATGCAGCAGTCTGAATCTGATCTCTCCTACCTGCCTCCTTTGAACTGGAGCCATGCTTAGCACTTTGTGGAACATTCCCCAAGCAAGGAAGTGGTATAAATAGGGCATGAAGTCCCAATGTGCATTCTCATTTTCCTTTCCATTCCACACATTTCTTTTGTTTCTAACCACCCCAGAATCAGATCCATCCAGCACCACATTTCCTCTGACCATTCAGGGCCAGCACAAGACACAGGGGATCCTTAGCTATATCTGAGAGCGTTCCCACCTCAAGTCTAGATGGAGAGGACCTAAGCCTGGCCAAGGTATTTGGGCTCCTAAAAATGCCTCTTGCCTTTCTGCCACTAAAATACAACAGGAACCCTTGATCTTTCTGCCCATTCATAACACTCCAAATCTGATGCCCGAGGCAGCAAACATCCTTGCCCACTTTCCCAGAATTCAACCTGCAACCATTCTGGATTGAAAACCCCGCCAGTCCCAAGCAGTCCCTTCCCAGCCCTGGAGCCCACATGGGCTGCCTGCAACGCTGCAAGATGGCAGCCAACTCAGGCAGAGCCAAACGCCATCCTAAGCAAGGCATGTTCTTGCTCCCTCCTATCCCAGGTCAGGACAGGAATGGGAGAATTTAAATCAGATGACCATCAGGTATACTACTGCGGGCAGGAATCCCTCAGAAGAAATGGAGTGGCCTTCATAGTCAATAAAAGAGTGGGAAAAGCAGTACTGGGACTCAATCTCCAAAATGACAGAATGATCTCAGTTCGAATCCAAGGCAAACCATTCAACATCACAGTAGTCCAAGTCTATGCCCCAACCACTGATGCTGAAGAGGCTGAAGTTGACTGATTCTATGAAAGCCTACAACACCTTCTAGAATTAACACCAAAAAATGATGTCCGTATCATCATGGGGGATTGGAATGCTAAAGTAGGAAGCCAAAAGATAACCGGAATAACAGGCAAGTTTGGCCTTGGAGTACAAAATGAAGCAGGGCACAGGCTGGTAGAATTTTGTCAAGAGAATACGATGGTCATAGCAAACATTCTTTCCAACAACCCAAGAGACAACTCTACACATGGACATCACCAGACGGTCAACACAGAAATCAGATTGACTATGTGCTCTGCAGCCAAAGATGGAGAAGCTCTATACAGTCAGTAAAAACTAGACCAGGAGCTGACTGTGGCTCAGATCATGAGCTTCTGGTTGCAAAATGTAGGCTTAAACTGAAGAAAGTGGGGAAAAACACTAGGCCACTCAGGTATGACCTAAACCATTTCCCTGATGAATATACAGTAGAGGTGACAAATAGATTTAAGGAATTAGATCTGATAGACAGAGTGCCTGAAAAACTATGCACAGAGGTTCGCAACACTGTACAAGAGGCAGCAACTAAAACCATCCCAAAGAAAAAGAAATGCAAGAAAGCAAAATGGCTGTCTGAGGAAGCTTTACAAATAGCTGAGGAAAGAAGGGAAGCGAAAGGCAAGGGAGAAAGAGAAAGATACACCCAATTGAATGCAGAATTCCAGAGAATAGTTAGAAGAGATAAGAATGCCTTCTTAACTCAACACTGCAAAGAAATAGAAGAAAACAATAGAATAGGGAGGACCAGAGATCTCTTCAAGAAAAGTGGAGATATGAAGGGAACGTTTCATGCAAAGATGGGCATGATAAAGGTCCAAAATGGCAGGGACCTAACAGAGGCAGAAGAGATTAAGAAGAGGTGGCAAGATTACACAGAAGAACTATACAAGAAAGAGCTTAACATCCCTGATAACCACGATGGGGCGGTCACTGACCTCGAGCCAGACATCCTGGAATGTGAAGTCAAATGGGCCTTAGGAAGTCTGAGCAACAACAAAGCTACTGGAGGTGACAGTATTCCAGCTGAGCTATTCAAAATCTTAAAAGTCGATGCAGTAAAAGTGCTACACTCAAAATGCCAGCAAATTTGGAAAACTCAACAGTGGCCACAGGATTGGAAAAGGTCAGTTTACATTCCGATCCCAAAGAAGGGCAATGCCAAAGAATGTTCAAACTACCGCACTATTGCGCTCATTTCACATGCAAGCAAAGTTATGCTCAAAATTCTACAAGATAGGCTCCAGCAGTATGTGGACTGAGAACTACTGGAAGTACAGGCAGGATTTCGAAGAGGAAGAGGAACTAGAGATCAAATTGCCAACATATGCTGGATCATGGAGAAAGCTAGGGAGTTCCAGAAAAACATCTACTTCTGCTTCAATGACTATGCTAAAGCCTTTGATTGTGTGGATCACAACAAACTGTGGCAAGTTCTTAAAGAGATGGGAGTACCAGACCATCTTATTTGTCTCTTGAGTAACCTATATGCGGGTCAAGAAGCAACAGTGAGAACTGGACACGGAACCACTGATTGGTTCAAAATTGAGAAAGGAGTTCGTCAAGACTGTATCCTGTCGCCCTGCCTATTTAACTAATATGCAGAGCACATCATGAGAAAGGCGGGCCTAGATGAATCACCAGTTGGAATTAAGATTGCAGGGAGAAATATCAACAACCTCAGATATGCAGATGACACCACTCTAATGGCAGAAAGTGAAGAGGAACTAAAGAGCCTCTTGATGCTGGTGAAGGAAGAGAGTGCAAAAGTTGGCTTGAAACTCAACATTAAGAAAACTAAGATCATATGCTACAAAAACCCTTAGCTTTTAAACCTGAAATTTTCTTGTTAGGCATTATACGGGAAAATATTAGCAAACAAGAAATGTATTTGATGCTACATTTAATCACAACGGTGAGGATTGTGCTTGCTCAATACTGGAAGAGTGAGGAATTGATTTTAAAAAAGATTCTGGACTGTGAAGAAATGGACAGATTGACTCTATTACTGAAGGAGAAAGAAGATACTGACTTCAATCAAACTTGGGACCTTTTTTATGACTGGCTGGAGAAACAGGACTTGGCTTAGATTTAAAGATGTTCTTAAACTTTTATAGAATGTTAAAAAGATATGTTGTAGGGGGCTGACCCAGTATGTCCGATGTATTTGATGATTGATGTTATTAGTTTTTTAGTTTAATTTTTTTTAATAAAAATCTTTATTAAAAAAAAAACTAAGATCATGGCATCCGGTCCTCTCACTTCCAGGCAAATAGATGGGGAAGAAATGGAGGTAGTGACAGATTTTATTTTTCCTGGGCTCCAAGATCACTGCAGACAGGGACTGCAACCAAGAAATTAAAAGATGCTTGCTTCTTGGGAGGAAAGCTATGGCAAATCTAGACAGCATACTAAAAAGCAGAGACATCACCCTGCCAACAAAAGTGCGTATAGTCAAGGCTATGGTTTTCCCAGGTGTAATGTATGGCTGTGAAAGCTGGACCATAAGGAAGGCTGAGCGCCGAAAAATGGAGACCTTTGAAATGTGGTGCTGGAGGAGACTCCTGCGAGTCCCTTGGACCGCAAGGAAATCAAACCAGTCAGTCCTAGAGGAGATCAACCCTGACTGCTCTTTAGAAGGCCAGATACTGAAGATGAAACTCAAATACTTTGGCCACCTAATGAGAAGGAAGGACTCCCTGGAGAAGAGCCTAATGCTGGGAACAATAGATGGCAAAAGAAGGAGGGGACAGCAGAGGATGAGGTGGCTAGATGGAGTCACTGAAGCGGTTGGTGTGAGCTTGAGTGGACTCTGGGGGATGGTGGAGGACAGGAAGGCCTGGAGGAATGTTGTCCATGGGGTCGCAATGGGTCGGATGTGACTTCACAACTAACAACAACAACAATCCCAGGTCAGCTTTTGTGTACCTGATTTTTGAATTCTTTTTATGATCCATGGCACAACTACAGAAGCCGCAGGTGTATCCAGTGTCAGATCTTGGTATGTGGTGTCAGATCATTTGATCCTCATCACTTAACATGCATTTAGAACTAAAATAGAATGGCTTCCAGCATACATGAATGGCTTAATTTGGTAAATTTGGTTGGGAGGCATCTTTACTGTTTTACTGGGCCAGTTGTGGATATGTATACTTCCAGGTTACACAAATTCTTCATCAGGCAGGAGGTTCAGATGCAACATTCTGTGTAATTTGAAAATTTGTATATCTCCATTTCAACAGAGTCTGGGGAAAAACTTGAGTTCCTTCCTACATATCTTACATCTAATATTTTGATAGATATGTTTCAGTTGTAGGCTGGTAGTTCAGTTCAGAGTTATTTCTAAAAAAAAAATTTGAGGGTATATGTGATGTGAATTCATAGATCTAGGTATATGCTCACTAGTAACAATGAAGGACCAAACCTGAGTGTGTTTCACAAGCATTTCTGCCCTTCATGAAATATGCCCTCTTTCTTGGTGATTTTTCATATCACTTTCTGTGTGTTTCCAAAGGGAGGGTATCAGGGAAAAGAGGGACAGCATCCCAACTGCCAAGGGAACCAGGTCAGTGCACCCTTGACTGGATGCCATCACTTCTCAATTGCCTAGTTGGGGTGGAAAGGAGATTTCTCTGCACATTCAGATAGGTTTCCAAATACACATCCAACTGAAAAACTCCTTCAGCAATTTCTTCTCACTTTCCTGCAAAAAGGTGTGAACTGGCTTGGAAGGGGAAGGTGTCCGAATGAACTGGGAATCCACCTCTGTTGATGATGCAACCAGGCAAATGCTCCTATACCCTGACACAGTCACACGAGCGCATCCAGATGCAGATCACAGGTCAGCACGTGATGACTTTCAGCAGGGTGCACATTCAGTGCAGCGTAGTAAGAACAGAAGTGGGACATGGTTATCTTTGCAATGGGGATGTTCTCCTCCCCATCCTCAGTCCCTCTCAGCATGAAGGCAATGGCAGGGCTTTTCACCCTCACTGAAGCCATGCAAACAGAAGTTCATAAGAAGAGTTGTGCTGAATCCAATCGAGGGTCCATCTAATCCAGAGTTCTGTGTACATGGGGGCTGAATTTAGGGGAACCCCACAAGTAGGACATGAGTGCAGTAGCACCCTTCTGCTTGTAGACCACAGCACACCATAAACATAGCCAAACCACCACTGGTACTGGATGTAATAAATTGCCATTGTTTTGTTGTTTTTGACTGTCTTATCCTCTATAGGTTTGTCTAAACCCTTGTAAAGCTATCCAGGTTGGTAGCCATCACTACCGCTTATAGCAAATTCTGTACTTTAAATAGTGCCTTCGGGTTTTCCTAGAATTAATTGAAAATTTATCAAAATTAAGGTTCTTGCATTTTCAAATGCAAGAAAAACCATATTGGAAAAAGACTGGTGAGACAGGGAACATCTTGGTGCTTGACTAATATGCTCTAGAACCAAAGATATGACTCATAGTCATCTGGCATGCATCAGCCGAGGGCACGTACCCAGTAAATTTCTTAGAATACATTTGGGTTTGTCTGTTTTCTAAGAAATTTTTGGACACAGAAAACTCTGCTTTTGTTGGGACTGTGATTTCACTAACTTCAAAACATATTGCTTCCCCTTGTTCACTTTCACTTCTTTCACCATTTTTTTCTTAAAACATAACCTTTTAGGATTACACTTGTCTGCTTAAGTCTTTTAGGTGGTGTTCCTTCTTCACTGTTGAACTCCTGAAATTTTTTAGCTTCTTGGTAGACTTCATGGAAAGGGCTGTTTTTAATCCTTTGGCTTCAAGTACTTGAGAAAGTTTCAACAGCCCAGTCATTACTGAGCTAGCACAGCTGGGAGCTGTAGGACTTTTTTGTTCCTGTTTTGACATGTGTAAGATTGTCCCCTTAGTTGATTCTTAATATTAATATTAAAAAAGCACTTTTGGGAGTAGGGAGGGAATCTGAGCAAGCATTGCGATAGCTTTCTCTTCGCTTGCTGTGTGGATATTAGCATGGAAAACTATGCCCTCCACAGGACAATTGTGAGAATTGCAAGCCAATTTCCTCCCAATCTCCACAGAGATTATTTTGTAACTAATATCTAGGCCAAGATCCCACATTAATCAAAGGAATAACTGTGAGATGCCGGCACTGACCCAAGCAAAGCATGTGGTCAGAAAGCAAACGATATTAGATGCATCAAAAGGAAGGCTAATGGCATCATGCAGTGGATAACCTCTTTAGATGCTATACAGAAGCACTAAACTCTCATGGGAATCTCCTGCATATTTTTTCTTATGGAACCCATGCATCTGAAGCCATACAGTCCAAATCCTATGCATGTTTCCCCAAAAGTAAAGCCAGCTGAGTGCAATGAGTGTGCATAGGATTGCAACCATAGGTTCTTCGACAACCCATGGGCTTAAAACACAAGTGGAGAGGAGAGGATGGCCCTTTATATAATTCATAAGGTGACTTAATAATCACAGCAAAAGATACTTTTCTATGATCTGTAAGTATGTATAATAACTACCCACCAAAAACGTAGGATGTGCTTAAAAAAATAATCTTGAACCATGTTGTAGTTAGTCGCAAAGTCGTGTCCAACCCATCGCAACCCCATGGGCAACATTCCTCCAGGCCTTCTCCCTACAAACAAAACTCAGAACTCCCTGCACCTATTCATTCATGCTTGAACGAATGAATTTCATACCATTCTTCATACAATTAAAAAAAAAGCATTGGCAGTTCCCTAAATAAATAAAGGCAAGCAGCACAAAATTCCTTGTGCTATTTATCTGAAATTTGGCTAGTGTATTGTTCTCCTAAGAGACTGAACCAGTGCCCTGTGATGCGTGCAGAGTTCACCCAGTTCCAACAAAATTATAGACATGATTTGCTTTCCTGTGAGAAAAATAGGGAGCTTCCTAATCAGTTTAACCCAAATTTGACATTTTTCTAGATTGTCAAATTGAGTCCAAACTGAACCTTGTGCTTGGGGCACACACCTACCATATACTCATGACTGGTGGGGTCCAATTATGTGTTTGACTGCACAGTCCACTGGGAACAGTGCAGCCTGGACAACATGGATCCTGTCCATTTACATATGCACATGGAAAGTACACAGAAGTGCTTTCACTTGGATGTGTATGTACTACACATGTTCATATTCTGCCTCTGCTCATCAGCTTAAAAATGACTTGGTCAGGACAAGGGAGCATTAAACCTATTTCTCAACAAGAGGAATATGAGTTCTCTCTCCTTTCACTACATGTTCACTTGCAAGCAGCACAACGGACTGCATTTAAAGGGCACGGCTCCTGATAAATGGTGGACCTTCATGCTCAAAGCTACCTAGCTACCTCTGACCACAGATTTACCATGGGTTTCTTAGGCTGCCCCATGTCAACAGAAGCCTACTTCTGAATGAAATCTTATATTAGTAAGATCTTTCCCCATGCTTAATACCAACAAATAGTTTGGGCAAAATTCAAAGTGCAACTTCCAAACTGTCTTAAAGTAAAATATTTAAACTGATACAAAAACAAGGAACGAAAATACAAAAACAAAGAACCCCCCCCCCCCCCAAACCCAACCCTGTTCTACCCTGCAAAGGAAGGCAGGACATGCGCCAATGGAGCCAAGCTCAGAGAACCAAGGTTCAATTTGGATGCCAGGAAGTACTTCCTGACAGTCAGGACCCCGAGGGCATGGAATGGGCTTCCATGGGAGGTGGTTGAGGCCCCATCAGTGAGGGTGGTCAAGGTTAGGCTAGACATGCACATGGTGGGCATGTCATGAGTGGAGCCGGCTGGAGGCCCCTAGGAAGGGGCCCCTAGGAGGCCCCTAGGAGGCCCCTTCTGACTCACTCAGTTTCTACGTTTCTAAATTATCCTTATTAATTGGCTCAACCCAGCCCCCATGTAAAAGCCTGCAGGCAGTTTTTGTATGCTGAATAGGAGTGGCTGTGAGGTATAGACTTCAGCACATATTGATGTGCCTGAGGTGGGGCAGAACTCACAGCCTGGATATGGGAAAGCCTTTTTGGCACCATACCAAAGTCTGAGGTTGTGGCAAGGTAAACCCCGGGCAGTGAGATAACTGTGTCACCCCCTCCAACCAAACAGAATAATCACCAGCTTGTCATAAAATGGCACTGTGCATGGTGTGGCTCTGAACAGCATGTTTTATGTTGTGATTTCTTTAAACATTTTCTTCCAGTTGAGAAACTCATCCTTGCAGTGCACAGGATTGTGTATGTAGCCTTGTTGTGTCCTCTGCTGTGACAGACCATAGGAAAAGGTTACCATGCCAGTGTTCTGCAAATGTTCCTGCACCTCTGGAATTACCAAGAAATCTCTGATTATCCCAAGTTCTATTTCAGTCTAAAAATGCGCCTGAATACTTCATTCTTCAGTTGTTTCTGCCTCAGCCCATGGCCCAGATACAGCACTACACAACTTTCGCAATGCATGTGTAGATGGATCAGTAGCAGGCGAGTCCTCCATGCACCTGCCTTCTAGGGGATCCACCATGGGATACGGAGTGTGATATGCCTATACTAGGAAAGGTTCGGAGGACTGTGCCTCTTCCAGTGGTCGGAATGAACGCTGCACTGCGTTATGGGTACATATATGTTCCCAGTCTGCGGCAGCTATGATGGGACACTAGCTCTGATAAGGCAGCTAGGGTAAAGGGTAGGTTAGGGTTGTGCTTACTAGGAAGAACACACAAGCAACTGTGGAAAGACTTCCCAAAAAAGGGCAGTTAATTTTAGTACAATTTAGTTACACAAATTAAATTAACTTCTGCAAGCAGTAACATTTTAATGTACTTTACAACATGAAGGGGTCAAAGTACAGTAGAGGTTTCTTCAGCTAAAAATTAGAAGTTTCATTTCCAGGAAGCTTTACAACTGTTGATGTAGGTTTTTGGAGACAAGAGGTAATGAAGACACAACTGAAAGTGGCAGAATTGCAAACTCCTTCAAGGGTGCTGAGTAGGTAGCTAATAGCAGTCTTGCAAGAGAAAGAGAGATGCTGTCAAGTGAAGTGGTGAAATCAGAGAGGGGAGAGGAAGGCCAATGGAGGAGGACAGAGGCTGCATCTACAGCAGTCTGTTGCCTGGTGTTCAGGAACCACGATCAAGAGCAGTATGGCTTCTGTCACTCTTGCCAAGCTCCTCTGTAACCTTTTTCAACAACTGCCACTGAAGTTACCTTTTAAGAAACCACCAACTGTATTCACTTATAAAGGGTCATGTCATGTGAACCGGGGGAGTGAATTCTAGGATATAAATACCATGTTTCCATATATCATTGACCATGTCTTGCTTTTCTCCAAAGGGTTGAGTTTCAGAATTAATATGAGCAATATTCTTCAATTAGTTATTACTCCTGTAATATTTTAATGTATTGTGCTCTGTTCTCCCAAATTTACTTAGGAGCACCATCACCAGTTATAAAGCAGTATTTTATTGTGTTCATGCCCCCATGGAAGTAAACACTTACGAAACAGGAAAGCATTGCTTCAAAAAGCAGCTTGGAATGAGCAGAAATGCTAATTTCTAGGTTGTGCCAATAAAGCTTGTAGAAGAGAACTCCAATTTGTCCTGGCCCAGAAACTTCTGCTTCTTTCTGGCTTACTTCTAGAACTTACAATTCTCCCTTACACAAGTGGTCATTTCCACTAGTGCAAAAGAATCAGTGGGAGCAGAGCAACCTGGCTGGAAACTGATATATATGGTATATACTCAATAGACAGTAACAAGAATATATAGTGAAAAATACCATATTGGCTTTGAAGATACACACTTTAACAGGATTGTTTTGTTTTTAAATTGTTTTAAGTAGTTCTGAGCAGTGCAAATGCAATGGAAACATTTTTTTAAATGGGTATTTTACAGCATATGATAGATGAGTTGGTAGAGCAGGCACATTCCCAGGATTTTTCCTGAAGGTTTTCCCAAAACTAATGCCTGTATCAAGCTTCCTTCACGAAGAGAGAAGCTAGTGGAAAGTCTAGGCAACAAATGCTCATCTAGATGACACACTCAGTTGCCTCTATTATCTCTGTGTAGATTTCCCAACATTTTTACATATAGTGATCACTGGGACAGTTTTTTCCATGCCTTAAATGAACACACACACACACACCCCTGAGCTAACATTCACCCACAAACGTTTCAGAAGAAACCAAACAATACAGGTCTTCTCATGATTATAATTTTTTGGAATGGGTTTTTTTTTCTCAAATTTCAATTCAAATTGTTTTATGCCTTTTTGTTTATAATTTTAAACCATTCCATATTATCTCTTTATTGCAAAAAGTCAACATGCATCTTAGAAATTCAGTGTAATCAATAAAACAAACATTACATGTAAGAATTTAAATGTATAAACAGTTAGAAATCCAACAATATCTCCTAATATACTATTACACAAGTTCACAATCTTGTAAAAACTATAATACAAGTTTACTATACATTGAGAGGAATTTAATATTCCTTTTCACATGATTTTGTTAAAAACTGCAGAAGCATCTCCACTGTATGTGGGCATATGTTTTTCAAATCAGGTTTCCAAAGCTGCTTTCTTATGTTTAAGATTCTTTAAAAAAAAAGTTTTACACCACAGTTAAACTGACAGCTTATATAGTAGTAGCATAAGTATCTGTAAAGCTTTAAGGGGGTGATTCACTGATCATTCCCTTTGTGGCATTCTTCTGGACTGCAAAGGGGTTACACACTGCTTAGTCAGTGAGGTATACGCCACATGTGGTAATATTTTACTTTAGGTAGGCATAGTTTAAGTCACTTGGTAGGTATAGTAATGATATTATGCTGTCCATTATGGCTTATGAATGTGGAAGTGACCATTTCACATCAACTAGAAATAAAGTGTTACCAGAAGATAGCTACCTAGTAACATAAATTATATCCTATTAAGTTCTAATATACAACACAGGGAAATCCATAGCCATGTCAAAATGAAGGTCACTTTGAAGTAGTTTTCCCTTCTCCTTTGTATTAAACGAGTTACCACTATACTGTCCATCACTTACATTCTCAGTAACGTAATAGTATGCTTTCAATACATGAGTTCCGGGGCACAACTCAGTTTTGTGCTTCTGGGCTGAGAAATCACATTTAAGATGTCACTAGTGGGTTTAAGTAATCCAATGTAAACTAAAAAAAGGGGGAAAAACCTCATTATCTAAATCCTGTTGCTGCCCTTCCCTTTCCATGAAAAAAGTCAATACTTTGAAGCAAGGACATTTATCCTTTGATGAACCGTGTGCCAACAAAATGTTATTTAAAACCATATGAAAAGGAATCCTACCTGGTCTAACTGTGCCAAAAGCTATGGAAATTTCTCTTACAGCTTCATTCACTCACTGTAATCTTCCAGATACAAAAATACAAGAATTCATATGGAAATCTAGATGCTGGTAGTTTCAGTACACAAAAAAGTAAAATATTTACAAAATTATACAGTTTTAAGAAAAACCCTGTACAATATATATATATATATATATATATATGCGTGTGTCTGTGTCTGTGTGTGTGTATAATATAAATCCTTTGTTCCCTCTATCATTTGATTAAATTGTCCAGATTTAAGCATTTTGCTGCAATGGGTCAGTATATGTGATGGTCAGTACATATGGAGCCATGGGCATTCCAAAGTCATTACAAGCAATGAGGGAAGAGCAAGGCTTTGCCTGCTAGGGTGTGCAATATTCGTGCTTTTTTTCTTATAAATTAATTCACTGAGATTCAAAGTTAGTAGGAATGTAGCAATAATCTAGAATATGAAGGCTTACATGAAAAGGGCAAAAAACCATTGTCAAGTTACACTCCTCCCCAAATAAGAGTGGAATTTGTTTGGATTATTACATACCTCAATGCACACAAGAGTACCCAAAATGAGGAGGAGGAAAAGAGTGCTTAACTTCATGTTGCAAGCCAAGATCTAATTTGATATACTAGATACTTCCAGTGACTCAAGTATCAGTATATTTGAATATTTTTAAAAATGTTAATTATTTCTGTTGGCTTGCAGTAGTATTTTAGTACCACAAGTGTTGATACAGTAATGTCTGCTCAGCTTCTCTGATATTAACATCCAGAATGCAGTTGGGTAACGTATCTTCTTATACAACATGTTGCTACTGTCTAGGGGTACAGTACAGAGGCACTAAGAGTGAAAAGACATACATAGCATAATACGTCGAGGCTTAACTGCAGCAGGAGACATATGAGCTATGAAGATCTATTGCTCTGGTAAATCAAAGCATATTAAATGTGGTTTCTATCAAGTCCAAACCAGTTATGATTTGCTGCTATAAAAAGGGTTGGGAGAGAATATTAAATCAAACAATGTGCAGGCAAAGTGTTTTGTCTCTTCATTTTATGAAAGATGATTTGCACAGAATTAAGCACTTGCCATATATAAATAAATGCTAGTTTAGCACTTATTGTTTTACAATGAGATTGCTTTAGCTTTGGGACTTCTTGGGTTAAAGAGAGAATAAATGGCTTGAATACTGTATAGGTTCAGCCTAAAATAAAAATAGCTGATTTAACCACAGAGGATGAGTCCTAATGGTAGGGTATATTAAAAAGGATGAACACATGTTCACTAGTTCTGGCTGTTCATCAAGCACTATGGCTGCACTCATTTTAATAGTTTTTGTGCAGGGCTCCACTGAAAGAAATGTGGAATTCACAGCAATAGCTGTTGGTCAACTGCATCCCAAAATAACTTGGTTTGAAGACTGAAGACTGAAAAGAATAAAAATATGACAGAACTGACTACCATACATGCTGGCAAGGCCTCTTTTAAATATATGACTTAAGCAGGGTTGCACTATAATTCTGACAGACTTCAGACAGCAGAATGCAGGAAAAATGTCCTCTTCCACCAACATTATGCACAGTTCTTGACAGTTTTTAAACTTAAAAGTTAAACTTATTTAATCTACTTAACTGTCACTGAATGAATGGACTTTTGAATCAGCAAACTGCAGACAATGTTGACATGTAAGTAATTTGACCTATAGCTCTCATCTCAGACTCCACATTACAAAATAAAGTCTGCAAAGTAATTCATATCTTAATAAAACAAATGGTAATTTAAAAACAGAACTGAGACAAGTTGGGCCGATACATTTCATCTTTAGAAGATCACAACCATCTTTATAACTCTGTGTAAGTGTTGGGCCTTTGGCGGATTGTGGCTACTTATCTGTCAAGTTTCTATACCAAACTCACACTTGCTCTCTTGCGTATATGAAAAAAACAAAAGAAAAGAAAACGAAAACAATTTTTTGGCTCATTGACTTCCTTTAAATAATTTTAAAAAGTTTTAGTTCAAACAATTCTAAAACTATATGATTTCACTTCAAGTTTCATCTTCTCCAGGAGCGAGATTCATCTTCATCTTCGTCGTCATCATCATCATCTTCAGGCAAAATCAAGTCTGAAGTTTCTGTCTCCTGAATAATGAGAAAATATAACTGGCTTACTGGAAATTACCACAACCAGAACAGATGCCAACAAAAGCAAAAGTTCGGTTTGAGTTGATAATTCTAGCGTAGTTTTATTGGCTAAAAATGTGCTGGGATAACCCCTACATGGACTACATACCTCATGTTAAAATCATAGAGAACACACAGCAAAACTTGACTTTAGGCGGTAAAGTATGGGTGATTCTGAATGCTGTGAAGTGACTGTAAATATTTATAAACCACCTGATCCATGCTGTGAAGCTACTTTAATTGTAATCCTACCAGAGTATTGAGGATTATGATTTTGTCACATAACAGGAAATACTGGCAAGCTACAAGCTCTTTTCAAGATGTTATGTATCTAAGAATGCCTTTGAAATAGCTTTCATTCAATCTTTTTGTATCCCAAAAAAGGTCTAAAAGAGGTTTTGAAGAGCAAGCTACTCAAACTTCATTCCAATACCTCTTCCTTGGGTTCTTCTTCCTCAGTTTCTGTGGATACAGAGGGTACCTTGGGTTTATGCCATGATATCTGAAGTCGTCGATCTTTGAACTTTAACCCTTGGTTGGCAGCCTAAAGCAAGATATTTGATAACAAGACAGCAATGCATGTTATATGCTGAAATATTCAGTCGCTATATACCATCTGTTGCCATGCCAGGCTGATGTCTACCGAATCTATCAGCACTTACTGATAGATTCAGCCTTTCCACTATATAATAATCACTGCAAATTCTCTAGACTCTAAGTTCTTTTCTGATAATTTTAAATGAAGGTTAACTTTGGCTGAATTATTAGCCAATGATCAAATCTAAAACAGGAACAAAATTCATATATTCAAAAATTAGAAAATCTTTTCCGTTGAAATCAAAAAGGAAAAACCACTTATATTAACTGACCCTAATTTCCTGTGAGAAAAACAAAGGGATTTAAAATATATAATATTTATATACGAGCAAGTAATACTACTTTACTTACATTTTCAGCTTCTGAGCGGGACTTAAATGTCAGAACAACACTTAAAGGAAAATCCTCTTCTTGAAGGCCTTCAATATCTCCAAATTTCTGTAAGAAACATGGTAGAAATGAACTCTACCCATGCTCTTCCAGTGCTACATACCAATTCAGCAGGGGTGCTGAACCTCCGATAACGGAGCCAAATTCAGCTCATCTGATGTCTCCATGTGACCCTCTGGGGTTCTTTCCCGGTTCCAGCACTTTTCTCATTGACTGGTTATTTCTTGACTTTTGCACAGTTCTCTTCCTATCTAAAAGTCTGAAATCTTTGTTGAAGCTTTACTTACTGGCACCAAGTACTTCGTGCTGCAGTACATTGGCATTTTTGTACTTTGAACACACCCATTTTGCTTTTGGCCAGACCCACTTTTGCCTTGACTCACCCACCAATGGAACATGGTCATCTAGAAAATGAATCAGGTTGAAAGAATTTCACTGTCCTAGCAATACACTATCATGCAATAAAAGTCAATGTGGTGTAGTGGTTAGAATGTTAGAGTAAGATCTATTTCAAACTTTTGCTCAGCCATAAAACTCACTGAGTGACTTTGAGCCAATTACATTCTCTCTTAGATAAAATGTCTGAACAACATATGGTATGTATGCATGGTTGTGGAAAGAAATACAAATGGTTCATGGTACACTTAGGGAAATGTGAGATAACAGGCTACTTCTGGAGGACAGAATATGTTGTCATATAGGTTCTATAGTTAATACTTAGAAAACATATTCAGAATATCTTATTGGTAATATTATATTCCTGTTTGGATAAAGAAAAGGTATGGCCTCCATTTAATGAGGTGGTGGAGGTATAAGCAGGTATTTGCTTTCATCATATTTTGTAGAGCTCTTAAAGAATTGAAACGTTTTAGCCAAGATAGAAATGTAGAAACAGAGTGAGTCAGAAGGGGTCCCCAGGCCATCTAGTGTGACCCCCGGCTCCAGCCAGCTCCACTCATGACATGCCTATCATGTGCATGTCTAGCCTATCCTTGAACACCCTCACCGATGGGGCTTCAACTACCTCCTGTGGAAGCCCATTCCATTCCATACCCTCAGGATTCTAACTGCCAGGAAGTACTTCCTGGCATCCAAATTGAACCTTGGTTCCCTGAGCTTTGCTCCGCTGGAGCGCATCCTGCCCTCCTCTGCAGGGGAGAACAGGTCTCTACCCACCAAATAAAGACATTTCTGACATTCTGGAAATCTGAAAAAGTATTACAACTAGACCTAAGAGATCAGATGAAGATCACTGTCAAGATTATAACTTGGATCTTGAAGGCTTGACTGTGACTAGAAAAAAGTTTATAATATCCCTTCATTAAAATAATGGCTCCATAAAATATGGCGTATAATGATTAGGAGCAAGTTAAAAACAACTACAACTCTAATTCAGGAGAAAAAGAATGCAATATATAATTTTATCAGTAATTGAGTATCTTTTATTACTTACTGGGATAGTAAATTTTATACAGTTATGTGTATTTTATATTGTCATTTATGTATTTTAATTTATTTATTTGTAAGCCACGCCGCGAGGCTTTGGCGAATGGGGCGGACTAGAAATTTTCTAAATAAATAAATTCAAACAAAATAATGTTCTGTTGACTTTACCATAAGGTATGTGGTATAGTTTATTTGATTAAATTACCATAGAATCGGCAACTGTGGATCAGCAACTACAAGGAACAGTTATTAAGTTATGGACTTTGAACTTGTGTGCTGATTATAAATTTTTCTAATATGCTTTTCTCTATTATTTTTAGCATTTCTATGTCCTATATAAACAATAAGAATACACAGCAAGTAGCAAACCATTAAACAGGAAACCACTAAACAGGAAATAGGAATATGTATATATTCATGAAATATACACATTTGTTACTTTATGCATTACACAGTAGCTACAGTGACAGTTACTTCAAGAACTTCATTTATTAAAATCATACCTAAACACAGATTTGATGTGTACATTGCTATAAATGAGCTGTGTATGCTGAAGTCATCAGCCAGCATCTGCACTTATGACAAACCTGGCTTCAATATAGCTTCTCTGCACAATTTGCTGAAGGTGAAGTCCCCTCTGCCTTTCACTGAGTGTTACTATTTGTTAAGAGCATTTGCTATTAAGTCTTCTCTCAGGAAGCTGCCTAATCTGCCATGTGGAGCTTCCTTCTGGGAAGAAAACCACTTGCGGATTTATCAGGAGAACCATTTGTGCCATAGCAACAGAGTCCCAGGGAGCCTTTGTTATCTTTCTCTGACAGCCATGCCCTTATTCCAAGCCACCAGTGATGGCAATTATGTTTACCATGAGATAAAAATCAAGAGAAGAGAAAGTTGCATTAGAAATAGATGCGGCAATCCCAAATCAGATAAGAATAGGTTACTCCTGTCAATTTCTAAACAAGGCTTAGTGATTCAGAAAAAGGAAACAACATTTTTGGAATGTCATTAGGTTCTCAAATGACAAGGGAGGCATAGTTAAGTGCCACAACTGAGGGGTTTCCATAGGCACACACTTACTGATAGCTGAGTCAGATCTGACTGTGCTGCTGTGACTCAGTTCAACTGACTGTACAGACTGTGCATTTTCGTGCAACTAAGTCCCACTCTGTTATGATTAGCAATTTCCCAAGCATGCGTAAGATTTCAGCCACAATTGCAAAGTTTTTAATCTGTACATTCTTTGTAACTCATGCATGGCCTATTGTATGTTAGCACATATGGGGAGGTTAAGAGTATTGGATAAATTACTTTTATTATTTTTAATATGTGCCTGAAATTGTGTTCTGTTTCCTTAATGAAATCTTGCTTTTGTTCATGCTCTTGCCACTATAAAGGAGAAAGTTCAAGCCAAGTTATATGTATCTAACAAAGAGTATAATGGTGGTGCAGTCACCCAAACTGCTAATTGTTTGTAAATCCCCAGAAACCTCTATGCACCTCTTTGTAAAAGAAAGGGCTGAAATGGTACCCGCCCTTTGGTATTAAACTCTAAGCATGTCAAGTCAAGTCACTCCAGAGAGACTCCAAACATGCAAGGTCATTCACATCAACTCGGAACCCATAACAGTTCCAAAATTCATTCCAATTGTCCTTTATCCAGACAGTTTCAGTTGCCTGGATAAGCATTTTACCATAGATCAGGGGATCTCTGAAATATGGCAGAATGGAAGCTATAAACAAATATTGCTTGGAACAATTGATTTCGTCTGAAAATGAAACAAATGCAGACAAAGAAAACAATACAAGTGGCCTAGATTAACCATAAAACCACCCAATACTGTGCTTAAAATGAACAAAATTCACTTTTAGGGCAGCCATGGCTGTATATTAACCTAGAGTGCACAACAGAAATTGGAGATTTCAATCAAACCTCAGCTGCAAATTGCTGACTTACTGAAAAGTGCCGCAGCAATTCATCTTTTTCTTCTTCTGCAAATCCCCCAATTGTTAGTGCTTTGGGACGGTGGTCCACTACCATGTGATTCACTATTCCTCTCCCTCTTCCTCCACGACCTCGTCCTCTCCCTCTGCTTTGAGCAGAGACTGCTTTTCCATGACCAACAGGCAGGATACCTAAACGGGCAGCCTATGAGAAAAAGAAATATATTGCACTTTTCATGGATTTTGTTCTACGTAGTATATACTAAAATAATACTACAATCAGAATGGCTGACTGTAATAGTAACAAGAATAACTTTGAAAACTCACCTCCACTTGTAACTGGGTGAGCTTTTTCCTTAATTCTGTTGTATCTTCCCCTGATGACAGTCTTTTATGGAAATCCAGTTCTGCATCAAGTAGTTCCTTTTGTGCCTTTGAAGTGTTGTGGGGCAATAAAATAAAGAAAATTAGTTTGCATTTTACTCTATTTCACTATAGTCAAAAGTGTTAAGATGCTTCCCTCTTGGGTTTCACTTTGCTATGTTCCCAGGGCTCACAGACCTTTCTGAAAGAAGCATTTAAAAGCTGTCCTTTGGGGTCTCTTTGGAAGGTGGGGGGTATCAAATGTCAGCAATAAATACTGTAAGGTAGAGGGAAACTGAGTACTTTTACAGTATTAAGAGTGGCTGACACCAATTCAGATTATATGTGATCCGTGAAGGTGTGTTAGGAAAACTGCAAACTCTTATTAGAACATTCCAGCATTTTGTTTTGTGTGAAGGGGCACATTTATTTTATTTATTTATTTATATATATATATATATATATATATATATATATATATATATATATAAAACATTTCTATGCCGCCCCATTTGCAAAGAGCCTTGGGGCGGCTTACAAAACAAGCGCACGCACGAACGCACACATGCACACATATTTGACGGTTAAAGCGACAGAGCAGCATTTCTTTACAAATCTGTACTTCTTGGAATTTTGCAGATGATTTTACAATGGGCTGACAAAGGCCTGTTATGCCTATGAAGAACAGCACCAAAATCAATAATGTCAACAAGATCACTGATACAGCTTGTTACTGACTATAAACATGAAAATCATATGCAAGTTTTATGCACCTTTCCATTTCACTTTCACACCAATCCAGTACGGCTGCACGCCACAGATTAGCTCCAAGTCACCCGAGTGAGCTACCCGAACCTGGTTCTTCAGTATTCGAACCAACCCCCATACTGGACAAAGGCGTCCCACTATTTGTCCCACCTCCCCACTGGTTACTTGTGTTTGAAAATGCAGAAAATATGATTCTATTGCATTTTCACAGGTGAAAGCTTTCAGTTGGTGCTGCAGGAAATATCTTTACAATATGCTGTGGCACAATCATCTGTACCATCCTTTTCACTTTCACATTAGCCTATCAATTTCACTTTAAGCTGGGAAAGTTGGAGATGCTTTTTATTCTGTTGACTGTAGGTTTGGCTAGTTACAAGCAACCCAACAAAGGAACGTATTCCTCCTTCAAAGCCAATTAAATTTTTATTTTATAAAATTGCACCAAAAATGAAAAGTTCAGCTATCATGTCACCCAGTTACAGAAGTGGTGTGCTGGATTAAACCAAAGATTTATCTAGCCCAGCATTTTGTTCTGCCAGTGGCCAGCCAGAGAGCTTTTGAAAGTGTACAAAAAGGACAGGAATACAATAGTACCCTCCCACATAAACACTGCTTATAGGCTTCCCACACAGCAACGCTACCTTGATACTGGAAGTAACATATAGCTATACCGACTAAAGGTCATTAACAGCTATATATACATTACACAAACTGTAAAGTATCTTTCATTCTATCCTCTGCTCATAGATGGAATTAGATTTTGCGCAAATACATTCATATGCATTTGCATAAATTTGCACTTGTACAAATTCAAATCTCTTGAAAATGTGCAAATTCCCCATTATGTATACTTTAATGCTTTAGCCCATGGGAGAAATGTGCATTTTTAGTTTTTGTAATTGGCTACATCTAAGATCATATAAATATTATGAAAAAGAGGACTACAAGTTGACAAAACCCACACAACTCAGGAAAAGCCCATCTGTTGTAAAATCCATGAGTCTGAATCCATTGTGGATTTCTCTGGCATCCCTAACTTTGACTATGCCCAATATAAAGAAGTACTTCCTTTTATTTGTCCAGAATGTACCACCAGTGAGTTATATTGGGAGGGCTAAAGCTCTAGTATTTTGAGAAAGAAAAATTTCTACCTCCCTACCTGATGCACCATGCATACACCTTTATCATGTTTTGCCTTCCTTGCTCTTTTACATCAACTAAAAAGCCCCAAATATCGAAACCTTGTCTCCCATGGAACTAGCTCCCACCCCTTGATAATTTTGGCTACCTTTCTTCAAGTTCTACAAGAATCACTTTGTGGTGTACTGTACTCAAAACTGTACTCAATATACCAAATGAATTCACACTATAGATCTGCATAGACATATTATAATATTGGCATTTTGATTTTTGATTCTTTTCTTAATGATCTCCAAATGGATCCTGGCTTCACATTTGAATGACATTTTCATCAAGCTAGTCCTCACAGCCCTAAGACCAATTTCTAGTCACTTCCAGCTCAGACCATTATCTTGTAATGTTAACCACTGGTTATTGCTGTTTAATACCATTCCATGGGTATGGAATGGTCTTCCATGGGAAGTGGTTGAGGCACCATCGGTGAGGGTGTTCCAAGATAGGCTAGGCATGCACATGGCAGGCATGTTATGAATGGAGATGGCTGGAACTGGAAGGCGCCTTCTGACTCGCACTGTTTCTGTTTCTAATACACAGTAACTACAGAAGGAAATACAGAAAATGTAGCAGTGATGCATTTCTAGTGATTATTCTAGTTATGTCATATTATGCGACTGATTTGTTTAACTTCAAGAAGCAGACACTGAAACGTCAGCTGAGTATCTTGACTTGTAAATGCAGCTTGCTATTTGTCATGTTTTAACTATGCGTCATCAAATAATCTGACTTAGGACATTTTGGAGGGCTTTCATTATCTGGCCAGGGCGACTTCTTTTACATTTTATATTTTTATTTATTTTATATTGTTAATTTTAATTTTATATTGTTTTTTTGTATTTTATTGTATTTTATTGTGTTTGTAAGCCGCCCCAAGGCTTCGGCAAGGGGCGGCATAGAAATGTTCTAATAATAATAATAATAATAATTCATAGGGTGGTCGTATCTGTGACATTCTTGTTCAGTTCTTGAACATTCAAGGCTGTGACTTCCTTGATGGAGCCAACTACTGCCTTCAACTTTTTCTAGCATGATTGTCTTCTTCAATTGAGTCTTGCCTTCTCATGATGGGCCCACAGTATGACAGTCTCAGTTTTGCCATTTGTGTTTCCAGGAAAACCTCTGGTTTGATTTGATCTAGGACCTACCCATTCAATCTCTTTGCCAGTTCAGGGTATTTACAGAGCTCTCTTAGCAGCATGTTTCAAATGCATCAATTTTCTCTCAGTTTTCTTTACTGTTCAGCTTTCACACCCATAGAGGTCAGGAATACAATAGTGTGGATTATCTTAGCCTTGGTCCCCAGTAAAGCATCCTTACACATAATAATCTTTTCTAGTTCCTCCATGTCTATTCTTCCAAGTTCCAGTCTTCTAATTTCTTGGGTGCAGTCTCCATTTGTACTGCTGACAGAGCCAAGGTCTGCAAAATCTTTCCCAATTTCAGTTTCTTCATTATTAACAGTAAAGTTCTGTAATTCTTCTGTACACATGATTTTTGTATTCTTAATATTCAGCTGCAGTCCTGCTTTTGCACTTTCTTCTTTCACTGTCATCAGTTGTTGTTTCAATTCATACTGCTTTGTCAGTAATATGGTATCATCTGCATATCTTAAATATGTCTACTGCCTATTTTCATTCCTTCCCTCAGTTCCTAATTCAGCTTTCCTCATATGTTCTGCATAGAAACTGAACAGATGGAAAGATAAAATGACCCTTGCTTTACCTATAGGAAATCATTCTGTCTCTCCCTATTCTGTCCCAGCAGTAGTTTCTTGTCCCGTGATATACGTTACACATTTGGGCAAATCAAGTGCTGAGGTACTCCCATTTCTTTCAGAACCATCCATAGCATCTTGTCAAAGCCTTTGCTGTAGTCTACAAAGCATAGGCTGATCTTCTTTTGAAATTCTTTGGTGCACTCCAGTAGCTTTCGTGTATTAGCAATATGATCTCAAATGCCTCTTCCTTTTTGGAATCCAGCTTAAAAGTCAGGCACATTTCTTGCTCTACGTACTATTTTTGCAACACCTTAAGCATCACTTTGCTTGCATGAGAAATTAGTGCAATGGCCCTATGATTCCTGCACTCTTGTGCATCTCCTTTCTTGGAGACTGGAATGTATATTGTTCGCCATTGTTTGGTTTTCCTTATGTGTAGGCATACTTGTTAAGATTTGGACCAATGCATTCTCTGCAGCTTGGAATGGTTCTACTGGTGTCTTATCTACTCCAAGTGCTTTGTTCCTCACAAATGCTTTCAGAGCAGCTTTCATTTTGCTTTCTAATGTTGCAGGCTCTTCCTCATAGGATTCTTCTTTGAAGGAGTCTGTCATCTTTTTTATCTCTTCAGTACAGTTCTTCTGTATATTCTTTCCACCTTTATTTTCCCCGGTCAGATAGTATGAAATGCTGTTTTGTCTATCAGCATTCCTAATCGAGGTTTGAATTTCTTTTTTGATCTTGGATCTTCTGGAAGAGGCCTCAAATTTCTGTTGGTGATCCTTTTCAGCTTTACCCTGCTCTTTAATATTAACTGTTCATGGTCTTAGTTTGGCAGCAAGAATATTCCTTATGCTCCTGATTACATAGCCAACCTGAATTCTGTATTGGCCATGTGGTGATGTCCATTTATGCAGCTGCCTGATTGGTTGCCTGAAGTATGTATTTGTAATAAGAGATTGTTGGCTTCGCAAAATTCTATGAGTCATTCTCTTACTTCTTTTCTTACGCCTAGACCAAACTCTCACAACATTTGATTCCACTCTGTTTCCTATTTTTATGTTCCAGTTACCTATGATTATCAGTATGCCTTGTTTTGGTGTGCTATCAATTTCTACTTTAACACCTGCATAAAAGTTTTGGATTTCTTCTTCAGCGTCTGTTGTTGAAATATAGGATTCAGTTGGATTTTGCATTATAGCTCCTTGCTGACTGTGCTGCATCTTGCCTCAGTATTAGAGCCACTCCATTCTGCTGAGCCTGCCATTTCTGGAGTAAAATGCTTTGCATTTGTTTGACTAAAAATGCCATCTTCCAGTCCACTTTAGTTTGTGCACACCTTATAACTGCAACGTTTAGCTGTTCCAGTTTGCCTTGATTCATGCTTCTCACATTGTTTTCTAACTGCATGTGCTATGCAGAATCAGACTTTCCTTTTACCTCTCTGCATCTCAGCCACTAGTATTTCTTTTGGCTCTGATCCAGTTGGGTCATTAGCGACAGTGCTATTTGTACTTTTCCTTTGCTCTTTCCCTGCAGCTTGCTGGTCCCCAGTAGTCTTCCAAACTGGAGGTCTCATCTTCTGGCACTATCCTTCATTTCATTTTGGATTGTTCCATCACAGGGTTTTCAAAGTAAGAAGATTCAGAAGTGGTTTGCCATTGTCTTCTTCTGTGCAATACTAACCAGAGATAGCTTGAGCATTATAGCCACTGCCTGTGAAGGGTGCTCTGCCAGCGATGCCATCAACGCTGCCTAGTGGCTCCTCTTCAAGAGTTTCTCCACTCCCATCACAACTAGAGATATCGTGAGGATTACTCCTGAAGAGAGTGGATGCATCTTAGTCTGGTGTCTTTGCCTTGACCATTTGACCTTGGGTGACTCTGCTAAGAAACTAATACAGTGAGACAGTCTGGCCTCCTGGTGACATTGCTCTTGGCTTCTGACACTCTCAAACCCCCTCATCAAGATACCAGGATTTTAATGTGAAACCCACAGGCCAAAGAATGAAAACAGATTACTACAACTATGGCCCCCTTCATGGATAAACCATGCTCTGAAGAGGCTGCAGGTGCAAGGTCCCTAATAGTGTAATGTAGGCATGCAAGCACAATTTGTGGGTATCAAGGGTAACAGGAAAAGGACCAGGAAATTGTGTAACTGCTCTTCAATGTATCATCACTACTTAACAAAAAGACCTCTATTGTGCCAATACTCATAGACAAAGATAGCTGTCTATAGACATACAGCCAACAGCAGCATTTACAATGAAGACACAATAAAGGCTCTGGAACCTGCTCTCCAGAGAGGTGTGCTTGCTGCCAATGCTTTATTCATTTCAGCACCAGGCCAAAACTTTTTTTTATTTTCCCTAAATTTTAAGGTTTAATGTTGTTTCAATGATTGGTTTTAAAGTAGCTCCTATGTGAAGGAGGCCTACCTCTGTTTTGGACTTTAGCTTCGATGTAGAAGTAGCAGATGAAGTTTTTAATTCATCTTTCAATTGAGAGATTTTTACTGTAAGCTCTTTCAGTGTCTTCATGAGCTCTGCCCTTTCCTCTGGTTTCATAGTTTTCTTTTCCAATTTTGATATTAACATCTATGAAAGTAAAAATAAAGAAATCATAAAGTATGCAAAGAGTCTAACCAAATCCCTTACACACTTTAATGTTAAAGTGTTACATTTTAAAAAATTCAAGTATACCTTTTGACATTCTATTTGTTTCTCGAGCATTTCCTGCTTTTTCTTCCTCATATCTTGTTGTAATTTCATCGCTTCCTAGTGAAGAAAAAAATACTTTTAGCTTAATTTCTATGGTTACAAAAACATACGGTAAAACCTTAGATTGTGAGTAACTTGTTCTGTGAATGTTCTGCAAGATGAGCACACATTTCTAATAAATCCAACTTGATAAACAAGCAATGTCTTGTAATAAGAGTAGTATGTGTCACCAAATGTCACATGATCACAACTGAGCCAATGGCTCTTCTTTCTCTCTCTCTTTTGAAATCAAAAAAGGAGGC